>NC_038046.1:29672653-29972653 GCF_002211085.1 Panicum hallii | reverse complement strand
CAAAGACCTTTTTAATCTTAGATTTAAAATAGGTACAAAAGTATTTGGTTTCATATCAAACTTCATAAACAAAAGTTGTAGAATTTGAACTCTACTTTCTAACAAAACTAATTTTGCAATTTTTGGATTTTTCTGTGATTTCCTATGAATTTTGCAAGACAGCCATAGCAATCACATAAAATAACAGACACCATTACGTATAGACCCTTGTTTGATACTGTTTCTCTGAGTCTATGGGTTTGCAAAAAGCACCCCGGGCTTTTGCATCTTCTGAGCCGGGGTCCTTGACCAGAAACGAAAGGGGCAGAGAGGGGGGGGGGTGGTCACCGCCGGCGAGGGAAGGCACCGGTGGCGAGGTTGCGCGGAGGGAAAGTACCGCAGGGGGTCTGCGCACCCTTGGTCGCACTGAATTGGAAAGAGGCAGAGGGCAGTGGTGGTGTAGCAGAGACAGCGGCCGGCGGCGGAGGGGACCGGTGGGGGACCGGGTTCCGGTGGTCAGGGACGGTGAAGAAGTGGTCAAAAAGCTTCCTGGAGGAGTGGAGATGCTCGGGGTGGGCTCAATTGGAAGTGGGGAAGGCCGGAGAGGGACTCCCTACAGTGAGCCAGGGGCGGTGGCGGCGGCGCTTGGCGGCCGTGGAGCTCCGGTCAGGGTTGGGAGGCGACCGGGGGGTGGGGAGCACGAGCGAGGGTTGGGACGGTTTCCTAGGGGGTTCACGAGGGCCGGGGGTGGCGGTGGCAGCCGCGGAGAGGAGTGCCAGGGCGAGGAGCAGGCTCGGGGAAGAAGGAATCGACGCGTGGAAGGGGCGAAGCAGGAGGTGGAGCGGTGACGGCGTAGAGCGGTGGCCGGGGGAGCTGTACCGGTGGCGGGAAACAGAGAGCACGCACGCGTGGTCTGAAACAGAGGAGCGCGAGGGCGCCAGGAGGAAGACAGGGAACTAAACTGTGAAAAGGAGAAAACTTAGGGGCCTATCTGTAAAGCATGATTAACTTTCACACCACTGCTCAAATGAAGATGGGCCCAAAAGCAAAAATGTTTAGTTTTTCAAAATGCACAACTTTGCTTTAAGTCTCACCCACAGAAGAGCTAAGGTTTTACAATCAACTTGAAATTTAGCAAGATTTCTAAACTTTGCTTAAATCCTATTTTAAAATTACACCACAATTATATCCAAAAGGTAGTTTCACCTATTTTTGCGTTTTAAACATAAGTTTTTAACTTTTACAAAATAACCCTTGTACTTTCCAAATCTACCCTCCATGCTCACCCATTTAGCACAAAAGGACCTTAGTTTAAATATAATTATATAAACAATCACTTTTACTTATTATTAACACTTTCAAACACACCTTTACTACATTTGGCACATAACAACTCTCCAAAACTCTAGGGTGTGACCAAGCTATTTACCAAAATGTCACAGCCTTCCCCCTAAAAAGAATCTCATCCCGAGATTCCGAAGCAGGATGGAATAGAAAGATCAAGCTCAGAAATTGGTTCGGAAGAATTCAGGAAAGTTATGCTGGAGATAAGATTCAGTTTCCCATGTTGCTTCTTCTTCCATGTGATGGTTCCATTGAATCTTATACATTCTGGTGGTTTCTCTCCTAGTGCTTCTCTCTTTAGTGTCTAGGATTCTGATTGGATACTCTGCGTAGGTCAGATCTGGTTTGATTTCGATAGTTTGGGAATCGATGATTTTGGTGGGGATCTTAACACACTTTTTGAGTTGGGATACATGAAAGATATTATGGATAGCTGCTAATTGAGGAGGAAGTTGGAGACGATAAGCTACAGATCCACAGATTTCAAGGATCTCAAAGGGTCCGATGTATCGAGGAGCAAGTTTCCCTTTTACACCGAATCTTTGAACTCCTCGGGTAGGAGATACTCGAAGATATACGAAGTCTCCGATTTGAAACTGTAATGGTCTTCTTCGTATATCAGCGTAGCTTTTCTGTCGAGATTGGGCGGCCTTTAGATTATTCTGGATAAGCCTGACTTTATCCTCTGCTTCCACAACTAGATCGGGTCCAAAATTTTTACGCTCGCCGGTTTGTGACCAATTCAAAGGAGTTCGACATCGGCGACCGTATAAAGCTTCAAATGGGGCCATCTTAATACTTGTCTGATAGCTATTATTGTAAGAGAATTCTGCTAGTGACAAGTATTTATCCCAGTTTTTGTCAAATTGGAGTACACAAGCTCTGAGCATATCTTACAGAATCTGGTTTACCCGTTCAGTTTGCCCATCTGTTTGAGGATGATAGGCGGAGCTTCGAATTAACTTAGTTCCAAGAGCATCATGAAGTTGCTCCCAGAATCGAGCAACAAATTGTGCTCCACGATCAGAAATAATTGTTTTAGGTACTCCATGAAGACGAACAATTTGATCTAAATAGATCTCGGCATACTTCTTGGCAATATACGTAGTATGCACGGGAAGGAAATATGCAGTCTTGGTTAATCGATCAACGATTACCCAAATAGAGTCATGCCTGCGAGAAGTGTTGGGCAGGCCAACAATAAAGTCCATACTGATATCCTCCCACTTCCACGAGGGAATGGGTAGAGGTTGAAGGATACCAGCAGTCTTCAAATGACTGGCTTTGACTCTTTGGCAGATATCACATTCCGACACATATTTGGCTATTTCTCGTCTCATACGAGTCCACCAAAAGTTCTGTTTCAGATCCTGATACATCTTCGTACTGCCGGGATGTATAGAGAATTTGGATAGATGGGCCTCATCCATTATTTGTTTACGGAGTTTATGGTCCTTCGGTACAACAATACGCTCGTTGAACCATAATACTCCTTCAGGATCTACTCGAAAGCATTTATACTTCCCTTCTCCTTGTGTTATCTTCTGTTTAATGATTCTGACCCCTTTATTACGCTGTTGCGCTAGAACAATGCTATCTCTGAGTGTGGCTTCAACCGAAAGATGGTTTAAGTCACCTTGGGAAATGATCTCTAGGTTGAGCTTACTCATTTCCCAACAGAGAGTTTCGTCGAATGCTTCAATGGATAGGCAAGAACAATGCGCCTTGCGACTAAGGGCATCTGCAACGACATTGGCCTTGCCCGGATGATAATGCATTTCCAAATCATAATCCTTGATAAGTTCTAGCCAACGCCTTTGCCTCATATTCAAATCTGCCTGGGTAAAGATATACTTGAGGCTTTTATGATCAGTGTAAATATGACATTTCGTACACATCAGATGATGTCTCCAGATCTTTAGAGCATGAATAACAGCTGCAAGTTCAAGATCATGAGTAGGATAGTTCTATTCATGAACCCTAAGTGCTCGTGATGCATATGCAATTACTCGGTTGTCTTGCATAAGTACACAACCAAGTCCAGTTCCCGATGCATCACAGTAGATGTTAAAAGGTTTTGAGACATCTGGTTGAGCTAAGACTGGTGTAGTCGTAAGATGATTTCTGAGAATATGAAATGCATCTTCGCATTTTTGATCCCAGGAGAATTTTACACCTTTCTTTAGTAGTTCGGTCATAGGTTTGGCTATTCTGGAAAAGTCAGGAATGAAATGGCGATAATAGCCAGCTAGACCGAGAAAACTACGAATTTGATGGACGGAAGTCGGAGGTTTCCAATCCATCACTTCTTGTACTTTACTGGGATCGACGGATATTCCATCACCAGAAATGGTATGGCCCAGGAATTTGACTGTATCTAGCCAAAACTCACATTTAGAGAATTTGGCATATAGGTGGTGGTCTCTTAATCGCTGAAGGATGACATGGAGATGTTGAGCATGATCTTCTGAGTTTTTAGAGTAGATCAAGATGTCATCAATAAAAACTACGACAAATTTGTCAAGTTCTTGCATGAAGACAGAGTTCATAAGGTACATGAAATATGCTGGGGCATTGGTGAGACCAAACGACATAACCAGATACTCATATAGACCATATCTGGTAGAGAAAGCTGTTTTGGGAATATCGCTGGGCCGAATCTTAATTTGATGATAACCGGAACGAAGATCTATTTTAGAAAACACCTTGGCTCCGGCTAACTGATCAAAGAGGATATCAATGCGGGGTAGAGGATACTTATTTTTAATAGTCACCGCATTGAGAGGACGATAATCCACACATAGCCTCAAGCTATTGTCTTTCTTTTTCACAAACAGGGCTGGACAACCCCAGGGTGATGCACTCGGACGAATGAAACCTTTGTCTAAGAGATCTTGGAGTTGGGTTTTTAACTCGGCCAACTCATTAGGAGGCATACGGTAAGGTCTCTTAGAGATAGGGGCTGTACCAGGTTGGAGTTCTATGATAAACTCGATATCTCTATCTGGAGGCATTCCAGGCAAATTGTCTGGAAAGACATCGGGATACTCACAGACGATAGGGATATCTTTTAGCTTAACCCCAGAGGTAGCATAAGTACAAGGGTTAAAGCATTGTTGTTGTGGGAGATAGAGAATGGTTGACTCACTTTCAGGTGAATCTATTCCCACGGTTCTAGAGGGGATATCTAAGGACACATGATGCTGGTTCATCCAATTCATACCCAAAAGGACATCCATCCCCTTTAGGTCTAATACTAACAAATCTGTTTTGATTAGATGATTACCCAGCTGAATTGGTACCCTTCTACAGATTTGATTGGACAAGATCTTACCACCAGGAGTTACAATCCTGTAAGCTTCATTTATACTACAGATATCCAAGCCCACTTTAGTCCCGCAATCCATACTAATAAAACTATGGGTGGCCCCAGTATCGAAAAGAACAATAACGGGATAATGGTTGATAGAAAATGTACCCGTCATTATTGGTGTCCCCTCAGGAAGTTCGGAGAGCGTAGTAAGATTCACCCGCCCTTGACGGACCTGCACCACTTGCCTCTTGCCCTTGCCTTTATTATTTGAATTAGATGTTTGCCCTTGGAAAGATTTCCTAGGTTGAGGGCAATCCTTGATAAAGTGGGATGGGCTTCCGCAATTGAAACAACGATAGTTGTTGTTTCGTGGAGTAGCTGGCGGAAAGCTCGGCCGCAGACCTTGTTGGGGTTGTTGCTGATTTGGTGGCAGTGGTGGTCGGTTGAATTGTGCCTGTTGGGGAGGTCGAGCTACCCATCTGCCAGGCAAATTATTTCGAGGCGGAGCTCGAGGAGCATTACTCGGGACCAACCGATACCTTGGCGGCTGTGAAGTTGCAGGCCCTGTGGGTGCCTTCCGTTTCTTTTCCGCTTTGTGAGCAGCAATGCAGTCTTCCTGAGTAATGGCCATGTTGACTAACTCATTGAAATTGTTGGCCTTCACTAAGTTCAGCCATTCCTTCAATTTAGTATTCAGGCCTCGACGGAAGCGATCACATTTACGGGCATTAGTGTCCGCATGTGATCCCGCATACTGACATAAGTGATTGAAAACTTGCGCATACTGTGTGACAGTACGGGTACCCTGGGTCAAACTCAAGAATTCATTGAGCTTCCGCTCAATGAGTCCCGCTGGTATGTGATGTGCTCGGAACGCAGTTCGAAACTCGTCCCAGGTGACGACGTGATCGGCAGGTTGCATCGCATGGAATTGATCCCACCAAAGACGAGCAGTGCTTCGGAGTTGCTGGGCCGTAAAGAGTACCTTATTCTCATCTGAACATGGAGCTGGTAATAAGGCGAACTTGGACTCAATAGTTCGCAGCCAGGCGTCTGCGTCCAAAGGCTCATCGGCCTTATGGAATAATGGAGGTTGAGTGCTGAGGAAGTCCTGGTAGCTAGCCGACAGGGGTTCACCTCGGCCTCGAGGTTGCTGCTGGAAGTGGCCCATCTGAGCTTGCACAAGTTGATTTAGAAGCTCGGTTTGCCGGGCCATAACCTCGGCCAGGTTTGGAGGTGGCGGTGGTGGTTGCTGAGAACTACCAGGCTGACCTGCCCGGAATCCTTCCGGGGTTCCACGAGTAGCTCCAACCATCTGAAATGAAGGAGATATCCATTATCAATAACTTTCCTATTCCAAATTTCAGATGATATACAATTTCCAAACAGGAATGCAATTCTTATGCTCCATTCAACCCACTCATTCGGATGCAAGAAGATAAAGGAAGATAACAGACACAAGATTTGGGTTACTACATAAGCACTGATGATCCTTATGTCTTACATTAGTACCCCTAGACTACTACAAGCTATCACTTAATTACATATGCCACATATACAACAAGTGGCTCCAAACCTAGGCAAACTACACACTACCTATTTTACACTTTTACTACATTAAGTACAACTGGATTGGCACCCTCTCAACTTAAAAGTCTTCTAAGTTACCTACTGATGACTGGCTACCAGAAGAGAAATGATGGGGACTGATAACAGGGTCTCTGTGCTTAGAGTCCATTTCGGAGTCTCTTTACTTTGCTGAGAAATCACAAGATAAATGGAATAAGATAGTCAAGTCTGATAACAGCAAAGGCTAGAAATCAGATGGATACCTAAGATCCTATATAAGATACCCAACCTAAAACTATCATTAGAACTCCATTAGCCTATTTCTAAGGCAAACAACATATCCTTTATTCATAAAAATTCTTTTGTTAACAGATGATGTATGCACGCACTACCCGTCCTCACAACCAAAACAACTGCCGAGTATCCTCGGACTTACGTGGTTAATTTCCGGTGGCATAACCATACGTTATTCACTATATATAACTAATCGATAAACCCTACGCATCCTAATAGCGTAATCGTGGTTAGTGTACCTGCAGAAGAATACACACATATATATATTTCATGAACCTTTCATGGCAGCACGACATGAAAGCGTCCCCAAACATTACTGTTCACTATAGAAACAGCATCTGTACAATTACCGCCGTACAGACAACGTTAGCATACGTTATCAAAACAACGTATTCACGGGGGTACCGCAAAATGCGGGGGTATGAACCGCGATCGCCATACCCTGCGCGGAACCATATACTCCCAATATAACCAACCTAAGTTGGTATATTGGTAGCATCTCAAGTAGGCCACTGCTTGAGAAACAGCGTTCGGTTCGCATCACCGACAGGAAGGCCAAACTCCCTCAGTTGGCTGAGGATCCTTACCTTCTTACCTCCGTTCGTAGGTGTCATTACAGAAAGTAAGGTTGGATTGTGCAGGAATTTAAGTTTTGACGGAAAGTAGTGCTGCAAGTCAGAACTATATATATACTCTAATTGCCACCTGTACTTTCCCCATATAAATCCCTAGGGCTTTACGTTCTAAGCACCAACCTTAACGAATCCAACGTATTTTGTAAACTCATTTGTTGGCAATCTTTTATCCAGAAAACACTTTTTAAAAGTTTTTCCGGATGTAAAAATAAACCTACAGCTCTGATACCAGCTGTGGCAGAACCGCTCGAATTATTCTGGCTCAAGTGCGCTATTGATCGCCGTACAACTGCAATCAGCCCAACGCACTTCAAACGGAACAATCCTTTGGTCTGTCGGGTCTCCGCCCGATACAACCACGGTTCAGCAGGATCGAAGCAGGTTTACCTCGCACGAAGGCGAGTTCACATCGCAAAATAGCTCATCAACTTTAATTTACAGCCATATATATACATTATTACAAACCGAGTTCAAAGAGAAGTAAATTTATGCAACCATGTTCAAACTGACAAGCGTAACAGTTTGTCCAAACTCACAGTGGAAGAAAGAGTTTTACGCGACTACACACGTCGCGAAGACGGACACCAAACTTAGCCCAGGGCCTGGTGTCACTCCGGAGGGTCAATGCCGGCCGGGGACGGGTCCCACTCCACGGACCAGCCAAAAGGAACGGACGTTGGCCACACAAGGTTGTCCGTGGGATTCTCGTAGGTCATACCTGAAAACAGATATTGGCAAGGCTGAGTATTCTAATACTCAGCAAGACTTACCCGGGGCTGGGTATACTTAGCCCATAACTAGACCCATGAAGGCATTGTAAAGGCTCTGGGTTTATTTTCAGCTGAAAAGTAACAAAGAGTATGTACTACTTTCAAGTTTTAGCTTTCATCTTCTAGTTGAGTAACTATTCTAGATTAGCACCTACACTAAGCAAGCAAGGTGGTGATTATCATTCATCAAGATTATCCATCATTAGTTCCACTTCTTACTCAATGTGGTAAAAGGGATAAGCAGTCTTATGCATCGTGAGAGGCGGACGATTCCTGAATCGAGATTCAACCTTGCAAGGTAAACCTAACACACACGCTTGGAATACCAACAGGGCGTTCCGAAGCAACCGTTTACCTTTTATTCCGACTCGTGGACAGGCCACCACAAGCGACTTGCAGGACCGTACGCACATCACTCGTGCAGGACATACGTCTGTAGCGCGACTACAAAACCCGTATTCCTGTCTGCCATGCAGAACGTACTCCCACAAGTCGGTGCGTGTGAACATAACATAAAGATCGAGTGGTGGGAATATATCCACTTACCGAGCCGATCGGTTACTAGGCTTACCGCTTTATCATATTTCGCGGCATGTGGCTAGTACTGTTCAAACACTTAGCCACCACTACCACACATATCGACCTTATCAACTTTTAACAAAACAGACAGGGTAAACTTCCAGGTCATGATACAGCACATGACCCTGTCCGTCATCCTTATAGTGGTTGCAGAAAAGTAAACATGCAATTCCTATGTCGCGCGAGTGACAGGAAATCACTCGACTTCTACCGGTCCTATTAGCGGAGCATCTATCCGATAAGGACCCGGGAGCATTACATTGGATTCCTAGGATTCATGCATCTAGGGTTTCATTACAACTTCTAGACTTAATGCATAAATATAGATAAATAGACATAGATTGCAGTGTAATAAAGTAGTGGGATATGTCCGGGGCTTGCCTTCTTGAGTGGAGTTAGGGGCAGGAGTGTCAGAGGTTTCCGAACTCGGGTTCGGAGCTTCAGTTAGTCCCTCGACGACTTGTGCTGGATCTTCTGTAAAACCTTGGTCTTGTCCTAAGACCAATTCGTAGTCTCCGTCATCAAGCGTCGTTGATTCTATTTGAGATGCAAAAGAATGAGTAAGACAAAGTTTAATTTTTAAGATTTTATTTTACAAAAGTTAACACACAAAAGTTCATAAGGATATCTCTAAACCTATTGCAAACAGGAATTAAAACATTTGAATTTTGGATTTGAATTTGAATCCAAATTTAAATTCAAACTTGAAATAAAAAGGATTATAAGATTTTAGAAATCTAACCATACATTAATCATTAACACATTAAAGAATAGAAAAAGATTTTAACTAACTAGGTTTATAGAACCTAATTAGCTAGCATTTCCAATTTTGAAAAGTTAAATCAAAAGAAGTTGAGTTATGAAACAAATCTAAGTTTGAAACTTTAATTCAAGGTTATACCTAACTCACATAACATTCATGTCAACAATCATGAGAAACAAAGTTTAAATATAGAAATTATATACCAAAGACCTTTTTAATCTTAGATTTAAAATAGGTACAAAAGTATTTGGTTTCATATCAAACTTCATAAACAAAAGTTGTAGAATTTGAACTCTACTTTCTAACAAAACTAATTTTGCAATTTTTGGATTTTTCTGTGATTTCCTATGAATTTTTCAAGACAGCCATAGCAATCACATAAAATAACAGACACCATTACGTATAGACCCTTGTTTGATACTGTTTCTCTGAGTCTATGGGTTTGCAAAAAGCACCCCGGGCTTTTGCATCTTCTGAGCCGGGGTCCTTGACCAGAAACGAAAGGGGCAGAGAGGGGGGGGTGGTCACCGCCGGCGAGGGAAGGCACCGGTGGCGAGGTTGCGCGGAGGGAAAGTACCGCAGGGGGTCTGCGCACCCTTGGTCGCACTGAATTGGAAAGAGGCAGAGGGCAGTGGTGGTGTAGCAGAGACAGCGGCCGGCGGCGGAGGGGACCGGTGGGGGACCGGGTTCCGGTGGTCGGGGACGGTGAAGAAGTGGTCAAAAAGCTTCCTGGAGGAGTGGAGATGCTCGGGGTGGGCTCAATTGGAAGTGGGGAAGGCCGGAGAGGGACTCCCCACAGTGAGCCAGGGGCGGTGGCGGCGGCGCTCGGCGGCCGTGGAGCTTCGGTCAGGGTTGGGAGGCGACCGGGGGGCGGGGAGCACGAGGAGGGTTGGGACGGCTTCCTAGGGGGTTCACGAGGGCCGGGGGTGGCGGTGGGTGGCTGCCCACGGTGAGCTACGTTCACCGGAGAAGAAGGAGGAAGACGGCAGTGGCGCTCGGGTTTCTGGGTGGAATGTGGTGCGAATGTAGAGGGGAATGGAACGTGAAGGCTTTGGAGAAGCTTACGGCAAGAAACTAAAGGCTCCGAGGGGGCGCTCGGCCCATGCCACGGCGGCGGCGACGTGTCGAGCGGCCGGGGATGTAAGGAAGCCGTGGCGGCCGCGGAGTGGAGTGCCAGGGCGAGGAGCAGGCTCGGGGAAGAAGGAATCGACGCGTGGAAGGGGCGAAGCAGGAGGTGCAGCGGTGACGGCGTAGAGCGGTGGCCGGGGGAGCTGTACCGGCGGCGGGAAACAGAGAGCACGCATGCGTGGTCTGAAACAGAGGAGCGCGAGGGCGCCAGGAGGAAGACAGGGAACTAAACTGTGAAAAGGAGAAAACTTAGGGGCCTATCTGTAAAGCATGATTAACTTTCACACCACTGCTCAAATGAAGATGGGCCCAAAAGCAAAAATGTTTAGTTTTTCAAAATGCACAACTTTGCTTTAAGTCTCACCCACAGAAGAGCTAAGGTTTTACAATCAACTTGAAATTTAGCAAGATTTCTAAACTTTGCTTAAATCCTATTTTAAAATTACACCACAATTATATCCAAAAGGTAGTTTCACCTATTTTTGCGTTTTAAACATAAGTTTTTAACTTTTACAAAATAACCCTTGTACTTTCCAAATCTACCCTCCATGCTCACCCATTTAGCACAAAAGGACCTTAGTTTAAATATAATTATATAAACAATCACTTTTACTTATTATTAACACTTTCAAACACACCTTTACTACATTTGGCACATAACAACTCTCCAAAACTCTAGGGTGTGACCAAGCTATTTACTAGAATGTCACAGTCACAGCCTTCCCCCCTGAAAAGAATCTCGTCCCGAGATTTCAGAACAAGATGAAATCGGATGATTAGATATGTGGATTGGCTCTAAGGTAGTCTGGAAAGTTGCATTGAAGATATGATTCGGGTTCTCAAGTCGCTTCTTCTTTGGTGTGATGGTTCCACTGAATTTTAAACATCTTGATGGTTTCTCTTCTTGTGCTTCTTTCCTTGGTATCCAGTATTCTGATCGGATGCTTAGTATAAGATAGATCTGATTCGATTTCGATGGCTTGTGAATCGATGATCTCGGTAGGGGTTTTGATACACTTCCTAAGTTGAGACACATGGAAGACATCATGAACGGCTGCTAGTTGAGGAGGAAGTTGAAGACAATAAGCTACGGGGCCACAAGTTTCAAGAATTTCAAAAGGTCCTACATATCAAGGAGCGAGTTTTCCTTTTATGCCGAACCGTTGAACAGCTCGGGTAGGACATACCTTTAGATATACAAAGTCACCAACTTCAAACTGTAATGGTTTCCTTCGTTTGTCCGCGTAGCTCTTTTGTTGAGATTGGGCTGCCTTTAGATTACTTTGAATGATCTTCACTTTTTCTTCTGCTTTAGTAACAAGATCGGGTCCAAAGATTTTACGTTCGCCGGTTTGAGACCAACTCAAAGGAGTTCGGCATCGACGACCGTATAATGCTTCAAAAAGAGCCATTTTGAGACTCGACTGATAACTGTTATTGTAGGAAAATTTCGCCAAAGATAAGCATTTGTCCCAATTCTTGTCGTACTGAATTACACAGGCTCTAAGCATATCCTCTAGGATTTGATTTATTCTTTCCGTTTGTCCGTCTGTCTGCGGATGATATGCGGAGCTTCAAATTAACTTGGTTCCAAGAGAATGTTGAAGTTGCTCCCAGAAACAGGCAATGAACTATGCTCCATGATAAAAAATGATTGTCTTAGGCACTCCATGGTGATGAACGATTTGGTCTAGGTAGATCTCAGCATACTTTTTGGCATTGTAAGTGGTATGCACGGGAAGGAAATGGGTGGTCTTGTTAATCGATCAACGATTACCCGAATAGAATCATGCTTTTGGGAGGTGTTGGGTAAGCCAGCGATAAAATCCATGCTGATATCTTCCGACTTCCAAGAGGGAATGGTTAAAGGCTGAAGAACACCAGCAGTTTTTAAGTGGCTAGCCTTAACTCTTTGGCAAATGTCACAATCCGAGACATACCTTGCAATTTCTCTTTTCATGCGAGTCCACCAGAAGTTTTGTCTCAAGTCTTGGTACATCTTGGTACCACTGGGGTGCATAGAGAACTTGGACACATGTGCCTCGTCCACTATCTGCTTGCGAAGCTGATGGTCCTTGGGTACAACAATATGCTCATTGAACCATACAATCCTGTGGCAGAACCAACCTGAATTACGCTGGCTCAAGTGCGCTGATCCTTTCTCGGAGGGTAGCAAGGACTCAACCGCACTTTAAACAGTGTAGCCCCATGGTCTGTCGGGTAAAGTCCCGATAAAACCACCTAACTCAGGATCAAAACAAGGTACCTCACACTAAGGCGAGTCCAGAGATACAAACACCGACAATTTTACATCACGGCATAATATTACATTAGTTGCGGATATATATAGTAGTAAGACCTAACTAGTAAGAATTTATACAAAATTGTTTTAAGAGTGAGTGTTTGCAGCGTAAAGTAAAATATGACACTTTCAGACATCGCGGAACGGATATCGAGCTAAGCCCAACACTCGGAGGAACCTGTGTTGGCCGGGGATGGATCCCATTCCACGGACCAACCATCGGGAAGAGCATAGGGCCAGGGAACAGGCAGAGCAGAGTCCTCAGGGGGATTACCTGAAATATAGTTAAATTTGTAAGACTGAGTATTCTAATACTCAGCAAGGCTTACCCGTTTCATGGTATACTTAGTCATGTAGCTAGACTATGAAGGCTTTGTAAAAGTTCTGGGTTTGTCTTTTGCTGAAAAGCGCTAAAGAGTAGGTCCTTAATTTTCAAGTTTTAGCTTTTAGATTCTAGTTGATTAACATCCAATGATTGTTCCGAAGCAACCGTTTGCCTTTCATTCCGACTCGTGGATCAGTGCCACCACAAGCGACTGTAGGACCATACGCACATCAAATGTGCAGGACGTACGGCTATAGCGCGAGTACATGACTGTACTCCTGTCCGTTGTGCAGAACGTACTCCCGCATGTCGGTGTGTGTGCAAAAAATCAAATTATGAGTGGTGGGGGGTATGTCCACTCCTCGGGCCGATCGGTTACTAGGCTTACCGCTTACCCATAATTCACGGCATGTGGCTAGTACTTTCAAACACTTAACCACCGCTACCACACACTGCGACCTTATCAACTTTTATCAACATAGACGGTGTCTCTGCCAAGGTCATGAATCATAATCACAATCGCATTCGTTATCCTTATAGTGATTGCAGGAATGTAAACATGGCAACTCCTATAAAGCTCGCGGGTGACAGGCAATCACTCGACTTCTACCGGTCTTATTAGCATAGTAGCTATTCGGACTCAAGTTCTAATATACAGTACATAGGATTCTAGGAATGTGCAACTAGGGTTTCCATACAACTCCTAAGAACTTACATGCACTAGTACAATAAATCAATATTTAAATTGCAGAGTATGAAAATAGGGTGTATGTCCGGGGCTTACCTTCGCTGGCGGGGCTGGGGTTAGAGATGTCAACACTAAAACTTTCCGAACCGAGGTTCGGGGCTTCAGTTAAATCTCTGGTGATGTTCCCGGGGTCTTTAGAAATTCCTTTTTCTGGTTCCAGGATTAGCTAATAATCTCCATCAACGAGAGTTGTCGAGTCTATATGATATGCAAATATTATAATTTAGAGAATGCATACACTTTCATTTTATTTCACGATAAAGTTGCAATCCAATAAATAAATATTCTATTTAGCAAACCTATTATCTACTTCCCTATTGGGCAATCATTTTTATCGAGTACAAACTAAACTATCTAGTTGCATTAAATGACATGTTTAGATACTCTAAGCAACCCAACTAGTTACATTAGTTAGCATAGTGTAACGCCCGCGTTTTTACCTTATTTAAATTACAGTACAAATCACTCATTAAAAAAATAATTTTCAAAACTTTTTCGTCGTCGAGCTCAAATCGTTCCTAAATCTTTTACCGTCCAAAGCTCCTAACCGCCCAAAACGTTTCCTGACGTTTCGCCATCTGACAACCAAAATTTACTGCCATCCTTTCTCTGTTCCTCGATCCACGCACCGTGCCGCGTGCTCAACCCCGCGCTCGCGACCGTCGCCGCGAATTCTGCCGACGCACCCCCCTTCCTTTTTCCCCTGTTTCTTTTTTCCCCTTTTCCCCTTTTTCCCCTTTTCTCTTTTTATTTTTTTCCTTCTCCTTCTCTCATTTCCCTTGCACGCGCAGCACGACGCCGAGCAGAGCTCGACGCCGAGCGCCCGGCCACCACCACCCCCCACTGGCGACCTCCACTGGCGCTGCCAAACTCGGCCCCTCCTCTGCGCGCGCCATGCCCCTTGCCCGCCTCGGCGCTCGCGCTTGCCCCTGCGAGCCACGGCGGAGCAGAGCTGGCCGCCGCGCTTCGCCTCGCCACTGGCCGCCCCCCCTGCGCCGCACATCGCCCAGGCCGACCCTCCCCGCTACGCGCCACCGACCACCCTGCGCGGCGACGACTCAGCGCCACCGCCGCCCCCACCGCCATTACTGGCCGCCTCCGGAGCTCACCGGCCTCCACCGTGCCCCCCTCCTCCCCGCCCTCGCCGGCCTATAAATACCCCCCACGTTGCGCCCCTCCACCACCAAAACCTCCACCGCCGCCCCTAGCCCCCTCCCCGGCCCTGCATCGCCGCTGCCGCAAGCGCCTCCGCCCGCCGCTACTGGCCACCGTGGCTAGGCCGCCTTGCGCCACCCCAGCTCATGGTGAGTGGAGGAATCGGTTCCCCTTGCCCCCTCTCCGTTTTGCCCCTACCCCCGGCCGCCGCCATGCCCTGGAACCGCCGGAATCGGCGCCGCCGCCGGCACCCCTCCCCCTCCTCTGTTCCAGGCAACGGGAGGAGGAAGAAGGGCAACTTTGCCCTGAGCCCCCTGCCCTTCTGCCTATCTCATTAAGAGCCCCCACCTCTCTTTAATCCCTTTTTCCAAATAAACCCCATGTTCGCTCTATTTAGGAAATGAACCCTTCCACTACACAAAATAATTACGGATAAGCCCCTGACCCTTTTCAGAGTACCCTAGGTATTCCCAGAAATTCTAATCAAGCCCTCCCCTCCCAACAGTATTTACAAATAGGCCCTTGGATCCTTATTCATTCCCTAAACCCCTGTTCGGCCTATTATTTCATGCGCCAAAAATCTTCCGTTTGCCCCGAAACTTCACCACACCATTTCTAACATAATTTCGGCCATGCCATCAAGAAATCTCCCAAAAATATCCTTTCTATCATTGTTTCTTAAGTTATTCCTGATTCGGGCCCGATGATAAAACCTTTATTTCTCTTCTTTATTGTATGTTTGTTTGTGTGCGCAGTAGATCACGAAGTGACCAAGGGAGAACCTGTCGACGAGCAGTACTGCGAGCAAGAGTCCGAGGACCAGTACCGTGAGCCCGAACCCGACGGACAGTACCTCGATCAGGACTTCCCAGAAGGCTGTGTGAATGGCAAGTCCAATCCCATCCTTTGATGCATATTTATCCCAGTGTTATAAACACAATCTATTGGCGTGTTTTATAAAATGCATCGTTTTATTGCAAGATATGGTTGGATAGCGAACCCTTGATTGCTATGACTATCCCTTGATGACCTAGGATTTGCTCTGTTAGACGTTAACTACTACTAGAGATGCCTATTACCTGTTATTCCCTTTATTATGTTTTAAACCATGACCACAAGCGCTTTACCAAAAATAAGGGTGCGAGTGTTTTAAAAGATAAAACGGGATTTTGGGAAAATAAAAGAAAGATATAACCTGATGAGATGGATGGCATTTTCTGTGTGAAATGCCACTGGTGTGCTTGTACCTTTGTGGTTGAGCATGGTCCGGAGATGTCCGTCTGGTCAATATAAGGATGAACTGAGGTGTCATCTTGCCTAACCCATTTATCGTACAACCACTCGACCGTTGTGTGGGCAACGGCTTAGCATAAACCCCACTAGTTGTTCTGCTAGCTAAAAGGAGAGCGGGTGAGCAACGGGAGACCATGGAGAAGGAATACAATCTGTGTGAGTTATGTCCCGGTTATGACTTTGTTGATAGGTCATTAACCCCATGGTAGCTTCCGTGTTGGCTAGTTAGATTCAGCTAAGGTGGGTAATGGCTTTGTTAGGATCCGTCGCGACATTAAGGTGTTCGTAGTGCGGTACCCTACTTGTGGGTAAAGTGAACCACCTCTGCAGAGTGAAAAATCTATTCGAATAGCCGTGTCCACGGTATTGGACGCGTTACGGCATGGTCACTTCAATAGGTATTTGGGATGATTGGTTTTGTGGCGTGAGTTGTTTTGAAAGTGCTCGGCAGTTGTACCGTAAGCTACTGTGGATGTGGAGTCCGGTAGCATTAAAACTTGGATCCTTTGTGTAGGATCAACCCCAGTTATTATTCGATTACTATAAAAATGTCTTGAGAAAACTCTTTTATTAAATGAACCCTTGCATGTGTAAAACCTCGCTTTATCGCAAATGAGCCCTAGCCTCATCCTTGATATACCCGTGCATAATCTTTATTATTTCCCCTCCGCGGGTGTGGTTGGACTTGTTGAGTACCTTTGTACTCACCCGATATATATATTTGTGGTTTTCTTCAGAGGAAGACCCGGACTTCGTTGTTGAAGATGTCGAATAGAGGTTGCGTCCACACCCAACCTTGCCTGTGGTGTTAGCCCTCCGCAAGATGCTTCTACTAGCGTGTTACTCTCAGCCCGAGCTGGATCCCATGTGGGTCATGCTTTGGTGTATCACCATAGCTGTTTTATTACTGATTATCATTTGTATCGAGTGTCCGCCTCCTCGGAGGTTTGTATGGTAATGTACCATCTGGTGTAATAAATGTGTATCAGCCTCCTGGGACTGATTTTTATATCACATTTAAGTCACCTCGGATGAGGGGGCGCTTCACATAGGGTGATCCTAATTTACCAAACTAATTCCATTAAACATCATTAAACATCCTAAGTTAGGAGTGATTACTAATGCTACAAAAATTAGTATAAACAGACCTGATTGAAATAATCTTATCCTAAAATTTTCAGAATATTTTACACAGTAAATAAATTAGAAGAAATATCTCAATTAATTAGCACCTAGAATATGTTTTATTTCTACAGAGCAAACTACTGCAGTACTAGAGCTATAAATTTAACTGAGGACTTGTGAAGCATAAATAAAGCTCTTGCAAATTTATAAGAATTTTATCTCCACAGGAACAGTGCTAAAAAAATAAACAAAATCAGCAATATTATTTCAAGATCTATTTATATCTAGAGTTCCAGATAGACTCAGGTGCTGAAACTTTATGGACATATTAATCAACTCAATAACATCATTCAAAAATATTTTCACAATTTTTCATGGACAGGATCTAACATAATTATGCATCCTCGAGATACCCTTGTTTTCTTACAAAGAAGACCCTAATAAGATTGAAATCACAGCAATTGGGTCCTTGGCCGGAGCAGAGCAGGGGGCAGGGAGGGGAACGGTGGCGTTCTGGCAGGGTGGCTCACCGGCGGTGGATCGGAGGTGGGGCAGAAGCTTCAGGGGGTCGAGGCGGTTCACCCGAGCTACTTGGCGGGGGCTAGGATGGCCGGAAGGGTGGGTCCCTACGGCGACCCTGGGCAGCGGCGAGAGGCATCTCGATGGCGAGGTGGATGCGGTGCTCAAGGGCGGTGATGGAGGGGCTGGCGAGCTTCACAGGATCAAGGCGAAGCTGCTAGAGGTGCTGGTGTGGCTCGAGAAGGGCGGGGCGAGCTGTCCACATGGTGGCCCGGAGCGGCGGCAATGGAGCTCGGTGGCGGCGGCGTTCTAGTGGCACGAACATGAGGGAATGGAGAAGAATTGGCTATGAAGCTTCAGTGGGGTGTAGTGGTGCTGGTGGAGCACGGAATTGTGGGTGTGGGGCGGCGGAGGCGGCTGACGACGGCGAGCAGAGCGTGCGGCGGTGGTCCAGCGGGATGCTAAGCGGAGAAGAAGCCGAAGAAGCAAAATCCGGTCGCGCGAGCAGATAAAAGTAGTCGAAGGGGGCTTCTGGACATGCGCGGGGCTAAGAAGAGGCACGGCGAGCCGGAGCAGATGCTGTCGACCGGCGGCGCGACATGGTGGCTTCGGGTAGCGGCGGAGCGGCGTGGCGCGCACGGGAGAAGACAGCAGGGAGGCACTGAGGCGATGGCCGAGCTCCCTAGTGACGCGTGGAGCGGTGCTGAAGCAAGAGCTGGCCTCGGGTGGCACGGCAACGGCGGCGCTGCTGCGGCGGCAGAGGAAACAGAGGAGGAAGAAAGAGGAGGGGAGATCCTAGGGTCCTATCTGCAATTACAGGAACCACAGGGACTTCATTGTGAAACAAAATTTCCCACTATTCTAAAGCTCAAATGAGAAAATGGTCAAAATAAAAGTTGTAGAAATTTTTAAAAACTATAACTTTGCTTTAAGGTTCATGTTCAAAAACTCAAAGAGTAAGGCTTTATTTTTGAACTCTTGGGCTAATTTTAAAATTATCAAGTTTTTGTCCTATTGAAGGCAAATTTCATTAGACTTTGGACCTAAAAGCAAGTGTTTCTGAAAGGTAATGATGACTAACATTCTTACACTATGATCCCTAGTAGAAATAAAAGTTACATTTGTAATTCAAAACCTTTGCACAAAAGGACTTATATTTTTGAGAAATTACACATAAACCCTTATTCTCACACATTTCACTCAATTTCACATAATTCAATACATACATTACAAATGCTCCCTCTGTTTGCTACATTCAGACACCTAGGGTGTCACAACCTTCCCCCCTAAAAAGAATCTCGTCCTGAGATTATAGGAATGATACAATCTGGAAGGTAGATATCTAAGGAGTCTTAAGGAATTTAGGAAAGTTCTTTTGAAGATAGTCTTCAGTTTCCCAGGTGGCTTCTTCTTCAGTATGATGATCCCACAAGATTTTATACATCTTAATCTTGCTTCTTCTAGTGGTTCTTTCCTTGGTATCAAGAATCTGAATAGATCAGGCTCGATCTTGATGGTTTGTGATTCAAGGATCTCAGTAGGCACTTTGATGCACTTCTTGAGTTGAGATATATGGAAGACATCGTGAATAGCTGCTAACTGAGAAGGAAGACAAATTCTGTAAGCCACTGGGCCACAGGCTTCGGTGATTTCAAAAGGTCCAACATATCGGGGTGCTAACTTTCCCTTTATGCCGAAACGTTGAACACCTTTGGTAGGTGTTGAACACCTTTGGTAGGTGTTACTCGAAGATAGACATAGTCTCCTACTTGGAATTGCAATGGTTTTCTCCTTTGGTCTGCATAACTTTTCTGTCTAGACTGGGCTGCTTTAAGATTTGGTTGAATAATCTTAACCTTATCTTCAGCTTCGGTAACTAAGCATGGTCTGAAGATTTTGCGTTCACCGGTTTCAGACCAACTCAAAGGAGTTCGACATCTTCAACCATACAACGCCTCAAATGGAGCCATTTGAAGACTGGACTAATAGCTATTGTTATAAGAAAACTCGGCCAAGGCTAGACATTTGTCCTAGTTCGTACCATAGTGAATAATACAAGCTCAGAGCATGTCTTCAAGAATCTGATTAACTCTCTCGGTTTGTCCATCAGTTTGTGGATGGTAGGCAGAATTTCGAATTAGTTTGGTTCCAAGAGATGATTGTAACTGCTCCCAGAAGCGTGCAATGAATTGTGTCCCTTGATCAGAGATGATCTTCTCAGGGACAACATGCAGACGAATAACTTGATCGAGATAGACTTCGGCATACTTCTTAGCAGTATAAGTTGTATGCACAGGGAGGAAGTGTGCTATTTTGGTGAGTCTATCGATGATTACCCGGATGGAGTCATGCTTCTGAGATGTGTTGGGAAGACCAATGATGAAATCCATACTGATGTCTTCCCACTTCCAAGATGGAATAGGCAGTGGTTGGAGTGTACCTGATACTTTCAGATGACTGGCTTTAACTCTCTGGCAGGTATCACATTCAGATACATACTTAGCAATTTCTCTTTTCATCCTGGTCCACCAAAAGTTTTGCCTAAGGTCTTGATACATTTTAGTACTACCAGGATGAATAGAAAACTTGGACAAATGTGCTTCATCAAGGATTTGTTTACGTAGTTGACGGTTCTTAGGTACAACAATATAATTGTTGAACCGTAGAACTCCTTGATGATCAGTGTGGAAACACCTATATTTTGTCTCTCCCTGAGACAATTTCTATTTGATAATTTTGATACCTTCATTATGCAATTGTGACGTGATGATTCTATCTTGAAGGGTAGGTTCAATTGATATAAGATTCAGACTACCTTGTGGAATAATCTCCAGATTGAGTTTTCTCATTTGATAGCAGAGGGTTTCACTGAAGACTTCTATGGATAAGCAATGACAATGTGCCTTGCGGCTAAGTGCATCTGCAACCACATTAGCCTTGCCACGATGATAGTGTACTTCAAGATCATAGTCCTTGATTAATTCTAACCAGAGCCTTTGCCTCATATTTAAGTCGACTTGAGTGAAGATATATTTGAGGCTCTTATGGTCAGTATAAATATTACACTTGGTGCCCATAAGATGATGTCCCCAAATCTTGAGAGCGTCAATAACAGCTGCTAACTCAAGATCATAAGTTGGGTAATTTTGTTCATGATTCCGGAGTGCTCTGGAAGCATAAGCAATAACTCGGTTGTTCTGCATATGCACACAACCTAGTCTGATTCCGGAAGCATCACAATAGACATCAAAAGGCTTGGTATTATCTGGCTGGGCTAATACTGGAGTAGTGGTTAGAAGTTTTCTCAGTGTATGAAATGCTTCTTCGCATTTATCATCCGAATGGAATTTAATCTCCTTCTTGAGTAGCTCCGTCATAGGCTTGGCTATCTTAGAGAAGTCTGGAATGAATCGACGATAATATCCTGCCAATCCAAGGAAGCTACGGATTTGATGAACTGAAGTTGGAGGTTTCGAATCCATAACTTCCTGAACTTTAGTTGGATCAACCGATATGCCTTTACTGGAGATAGTATGCCCCAGAAATTTCACACTATCAAGCCAGAACTCGCATGTAGAGAATTTAGCATAAAGGCAGTGATCACGTAGTCATTGAAGAACGACATGCAAATGATCAGCATGATCTTCTTCAGTCTTAGAGTATATCAGAATATCATTGATGAAAACTATGACGAATTTATCAAGTTCCAGCATGAAGACTGAATTTATAAGATACATGAAGTATGCTGGTGCATTAGTGAGTCCAAAAGACATAACCAGATATTCATAAAGTCCATATCTGGTCGAGAAAGCCGTTTTTGAACATCACTAGGCTTGATTTTGATCTGATGATAACCAGAGCGTATATCAATCTTAGAGAAGACCCTGGCTCCAGCTAGTTGATCAAACAAGATATCAATGCGGGGAAGAATGTACTTATTTTTGATAGTGACCGCATTGAGTTGACGATAATCGACACATAGCCTTAAGCTATTGTCCTTTTTCTTTACAAATAGGGCGGGGCATCCCCAAGGTGAAGCACTTGGGCGTATGAAACCCTTATTAAGAAGATCTTGAAGTTGGATCTTTAGCTCGGCCAGTTCATTAGGCAGCATACGATACGGCCTCTTGGAAATAGGAGCTGTGCCAGGTTGGAGTTCAATAACAAACTTGATGTCCCGATATGGTGGCATCCCAGGCAAATCGTCTAGAAAAACATCGGGATACTCACAGACTATAAGAATGTCTTCTAGTTTAATGTCTATGGTTGCATAAACACAAGAGTAGAAGTACTCTTGTTGGGGTAGATAGAGGGTAGTAGCTCCATCATATGGTGAGTCAATCTCAATAACTCGGGAAGAGATATCTAACAACACTTTATGTTTTGTCATCCAATCCATCCCAAGTATGATATCCATACCCTCTAATTGAAGAAAAACCAAATCAGTTTTTATTACCTTACTACCCAACTGTATTGGCACATATCTAATCAGTTGATTGGAACTAATCTTTCCTCCAGGGGTAGAGATCATATACGACCCCTTGGTTTGACAAGAATCAAGTCCCACTCAGGCACCACACTTGTCGCTAATGAAGCTATGGGTTGCACTGGAATCAAATAGGATAATAACGGGTTTATGGTCGATAGAAAATGTACCCGTCATTATGGGGGCTCCTTTTGGAAGTTCTGCAAGGGTGGTGAAGTTGACTCGCCCTTTCCGGACTTGCATTACTTGCTTCTTGCCCTTGCCCTGGTTATTTTGATTAAAACCCTACCCTTGAAAAGGCTTCCTGGGCCGAGGACAATCCTTGATAAACTGATCTACACTCCCGCAGTTGAAACAGCGATTAGTGCTGCTCCCCTGCTGAAACTGTTGAACATTTGGCCTTGGGCCAAATTGTTGCGGCTGTTGCGGAGGTACCGAAGGTTTATATCCTCCTTGCTGTTGAGGCGGGCGGAAAACCAATCTGCCAGGTGGGGCATTCCACTGCGGCGCTCTGAACTGTGCATTGGGAACAAAATGATACCTCGGTGACTGAGCACTCGAGGGTCCAGTGGGAGTCTTTCGTTCTTCTCGGCACAATGTGCCGTGATACAGTCCTCTTGGGTTAGGGCCATATTAACCAGCTCACTAAAAGTATTAGCCTTAACAAGGTTGAGGCGTTTCTTGAGCTTGGTATTGAGGCCACGATGGAAACGATCCTATTTCTTGGAATCATTATCAGCGTGATAACTCGCATATTGGCACAGATGATTGAATACCTGTGCGTACTGCAATACCGTGCGGGTGCCTTAGGTAAGTACCAGGAATTCATTCAGCTTCCGCTCCAACAGTCCTTTCAGGAATATGATGTGTCCTGAAGGTAGTCCGAAATTCCTCTCAGGAAATAACATGTCCAGCGGGCTGCATAGTTATCCCACCAAATGTTGGCCGTGCCACGAAGTTGCTGGGCGGTGAAGTGAGCTTCACTCGAGTCCGCACAAGGTATAGTAAGAAGGGCAAACTTCAATTCAATAGTACGAAGCCAGGCGTCAGCATCAAGAGGTTCTTCCGCTTTACTGAACAATGGGGGCTGGGTACTGAAGAAATGTTGATAGCTTGCCACTTGAGGGTTGAGGTCATCACGACCTCCTCGTGGTTGTTGGCGATGCTGGTTCTGTTATGTCTGCACTAGAAGATTGAGAAGCTCAGTCTGTCATGCCATAACCTCTGCTAGATTTGGTGGTGGCGGTGGCGGTTGTTGAGAACCGCTAGGCTGATCTGGCCTGAAACCTTCAGGAGTTCCGCGCGTAGCGCCAACCATCTCAAAAACATGGAAGATATCCATTACAACAGGTTACTCTTGCTTCCATTATCAGAGGTATGATGCATGGTACAATATATCAAAACAGGATAAGAACGATGATGAGCATACACAATAAGTTTGAGAGATGTATATGATTTGCGTCCATCTTATCAAATCAACTCAACAGTCATAGATGGGAAGGAGAAATTGGATAAGGACAATGATTGTAAAACCCAACTGGTGGTCACCATATGGTATATACTTTTGGTAGTCTTTAAAGTACATAAACAACTAGAGTTCAACTACAATAGGCCACGATGTTACAACAAGTGGTCTTATCCTAGTGGTCATATTACATCCCTCCTATTTACATATGCTACATCTTAGGAACATAACACCAGCTGCACTATCTTGCCTAAAAGTCATCTAAATTGCCCACAGACGACGCACTCCCAGAGGAAGAGTCATCATCCTGAGGATTGGGCTCTGGATCTCCATGTTCCGAATCTATCTCGGACACGCCTTCAATTTCCTCGGGTTCTTCTTGTAAGTCTTCCTCTCCTTCTTCCAGCTCATTCGGCACAAGAGGAGGCATGTGCTGTTCATGGAGCATCTCAATATGTCCAAGGGCATCACCTAATTCTTGGTTCAAAGCATGGACTTGTTCCTCCAAAAAGTCAATTACAGTGTTACGCTGGAGAATTTGAGCATCACTCTCCAAGATCTGCACTTCCAAATGCCCAATAGTGGTATCACTCCTGGCAATTCCTTGACCAAGCGAATGGATCTGGTCATCTTTCAAGGTAAGGCCCATATGAAAATCCTGAGCCTGATTCACCATATCGTCCATACACTTTTGCTTAAGTGACTGGAGGTGGTACTGAGTGTTCATATACATGATCACTGCCCTGAGGGTCTCCTCGGCTATATCTCCAACTAAATGTTTGAGATAAGTTGTTCTGAACTTCCACTCAGCATCGTGTGCAAAAACTGCTGGAAATAGTCCGATGGGGTAAGCTGCTACCGCATTCGGATGCTGTTCACAAAAAGTGGTGATAGCCTTGAGGGTTGCTACTTCAAAAGCATCCACGAGATGATATTCAACAACCTCTATCTCAATAGATTGCCACTCCAGGGTAGGATGATGGGGAATAGTGATAGTGACACGACATCGAGGGACTCCGACTTCAGTAAACTCACGACCCTTATACTGGGGTGGATCCGGGTAGTGATAAATACGAAGTGTATCCCACAGAATTCTCGGAAACCCTTCCCAATACAGGCAATCAGTGTGAGATAGGATATAAATCAAAATGAAGTTAGATAGGATATAAATTTCCTAAGGTTTGAAGAAGGCTGGGGGAAAAAATGTGAGCGAAGCTCATGAAATTGCTGGATTGCATCATAGTGTCTATCCGACTGAGAACTCACAAAATGAAGGAAACGAGACATCTGATTCTGGTAACAGTAAAGATTGGATATCAGATGGATAGTATAGATCTTGAGGATGGAACGAAAGATGCCAAGGTACTAACCCTATAGCTGTCCGTATGATCATTTCAAGACTGCACTTGTGAATAACAACACTCTAGATATCCTTATGACAACATAAGCACAAATTCTAACTTACAAACAATAGTTCAGAGATGCATGCACGTCCTACGTCCTCACAAACAAAAATAACTACCCAGTAATCTTGGTCTTACGTAGTTAGTTACGGTGGCATAATATAAATACGTCTCTCACTATAATATCTAGTCGACAAATCCTAATCGTTCAAATTCTATCGAATCGTTGTTAGCATACCTGTAGAAAACCACAATATATATATATATATATATATATATATATATATATATATATCCAATGAATCTTTCATGCCAGCACGTCATGAAAGCGTTCCTAACCATTACTGTTTACTATAGAAACAGCATCTGTACAATTACCGCCGTACAGATAATGTTAACATACGTTATCGAAACAACGTATTCACGCGGGTACCGCAAAATGCGGGTGTATGAACAGCGATCACCATACCCTGTGCTTAACCATATACTCCCAATATAACCAACTGAAGTTGATATATTGGCAGCATCTCAAGTAGGCCACTGCTTGAGAAACAGCGTTCGGTGCACATCAACGATGGGAAGGCTAACTCCCCAGTTAGCTGAGGGTCCTTACCTTCTTACCTTCGTGATGAGAACGTCGGTACAAAATATAAGGTTGATTGTGCAAAAATTTAAGTTTTAACGAAAAAATAGTGCTGGAAGTTAGAGTTATGTATATACTTATACTATAGCCACCTCTAACTCCCTTATTAAACATTACCCTAGGGCTTTATGTACTAAGCACAATCCTTAATGAAACCAACGTAGTTTCATAAAATACTTTGTTGGTCCAATTTTTATACTAAAAGCATTTTTAAGGCAATTCATATCTCCGGTGTACACTTGTTAGCTCTGATACCAGCTGTGGCAGAACCAACCTGAATTACACTAGCTCAAGTGCGCTCATCCTTTCTTGGAGGGTAGCAAGGACTCAACCGCACTTCAAACAGTGTAACCCCATGGTCTGTCGGGTAAAGTCTCGATAAAACCACCTAACTCAAGATCAAAACAAGGTACCTCGCACGAAGGCGAGTCCATAGATACAAACACCGACAATTTTACATCACGGCATAATATTACATTAGTTGCGAATATATATATATATAGTAGTAAGACCTAACTAGTAAGAATTTATATAAAACCATTTTAAGAGTGAGTGTTTGCAGTGGAAAGTAAAATACAACACTTTCAGATATCGTGAAACGGATATCGAGCTAAGCCCAACACTCGGAGGAACCTGTGTTGGCCGGGGACGGATCCCATTCCACGGACCAACCATCGGGAAGAGCATAGGGCCAGGGAACAGGCAGAGTAGAGTCCTCAGGGGGATTACCTGAAATATAGTTAAATTTGTAAGACTTAGTATTCTAATACTTAGAAAGGCTTACCCGTTTCATGGTATACTTAGCCATATAGCTAGACTATGAAGGCTTTGTAAAAGTTCTGGGTTTGTCTTTTGCTGAAAAGCGCTAAAGAGTAGGTCCTTAATTTTAAAGTTTTAGCTTTTAGATTCTAGTTGATTATCCATTCTAGGAAAGCAATTATAACTTCTCAAGCATGGTGGAAACTTTTAAACAAGCATTATTTTTGATAATCATAAGGTTGCTCTTATTACTCTATGTGGCAAAGGGATCAAGCAGTCTCGATCTCTGCGAGAAACAGATGATTCAGAATTGAATTTTTAAACCTTGCAAGGGTAAATCTAACTCACACGCTTGGAACATCCAATGATTGTTCCGAAACAACCGTTTGCCTTTCATTCCGACTCGTGGATCAGTGCCACCAAAAGCGATTGTAGGACCATACGCACATCCAATGTGCAGGACGTACGCCTGTAGCGCGACTACATGACTGTACTCCTGTCCGCTGTGCGGAACATACTCCCGCACGTTGGTGCGTGTCCGAAAAACCAAATTACGAGTGGTGGAGGGTATGTCCACTTCTCGGGCCAATCGGTTACTAGGCTTACCGCTTACCCATAATTCACGGCATGTGGGTAGTACTTTCAAACACTTAACCACCGCTACCACACACCGTGACCTTATCAACTTTTATCAACACAGACGGGGTCTCTGCCAAGGTCATAAATCATAATCACAACCCCGTCCGTTATCCTTATAGTGATTGTAGGAATGTAAACATGGCAACTCCTATAAAGCTTGCGTGTGACACGCAATCACTGGACTTCTACCGGTCTTATTAGCATAGCAGCTATTCGGACTCAAGTTCTAATATATAGTACATAGGATTCTAGGAATGTGCAACTAGGGTTTCCATACAACTCCTAAGAACTTAGATGCACTAGTACAATAAATCAATATTTAAATTGCAGTGTATGAAAATAGGGTGTATGTCCGGGGCTTGCCTTCACGGGCGGGGCTGGGGTTAGAGATGTCAACACTAAAACTTTCTGAACCGGGGTTCAGGGCTTCACTTAAATCTCTGGTGATGTTCCCGGGGTCTTCAGAAATTTCTTCTTCTGTTTCCGGGATTAGCTGATAATCTCCATCAGCGAGAGTTGTCGAGTCTATATGATATGCAAATATTATAATTTAGAGAATGCATACACTTTCATTTCATTTCATGATAAAGTTGCAATCCAATAAACAAATATTCTATTTAGCAAACCTATTATCTACTTCTCTATTGGGCAATCCTTTATCGAGTACAAACTAAACTATCTAGTTGCATTAAATGATATGTTTAGATACTCTAAACAACCAAACTAGTGACATTAGTTACCAAACTAATTCCATTAAACATCATTAAACATCCTAAGTCAGGAGTGATTACTAATGCTACAAAAATTAGTATAAACAGACCTAATTGAAATAATCTTATCCTAAAATTTTCAGAATATTTTATGCAGTAAATAAATTAGAAGAAATGTCTCAATTAATTAGCACCTAGAACATGTTTTATTTCTACAGAGCAAACTACTGCAGTACTGGAGCTATAAATTTAATTGAGTACTGGTGAAGCATAAATAAAGTTCTTGAAAATTTATCAGAATTTTATCTCCATAGGAACAGTGCTACAAAAATAAACAAATCAGCACTATTATTTTAAGATCTATTTATATCTAGAGTTCCAGATAGACTCAGGTGCTGAAACTTTATGGACATATTAAGCAACTCAGCAACATCATTAAAAAATATTTTCATAATTTTTCATGGACAGAATCTAACATAATTATGCATCCTCGAGATACCCCTATTTTCTTGCAAAGAGGACCCTAATAAGATTGAAATCACAGCAATTGGGTCCTTGGCCGGAGTAGAGCAGGGGGCAGGGAGGGGAACGGTGGCGTTCTGGCGGTGTGGCTCACCAGCGGTGGATCGGAGGTGGGGGAGAAGCTTCAGGGGGTCGAGGCGGTTCACCCGAGCTACTTGGCGGGGGCTAGGACGGCCGGAAGGGTGGGTCCCTACGGCATCCCGGGATGGCGGCGAGAGGGATCTCGATGGCGAGGTGGATGCGGTGCTCAAGGGTAGTGATGGAGGGGCTGGCGAGCTTCACGGGATCAAGGCGAAGCTGCTAGAGGTGCTGGGGCGAGCTGTCCACGGCGGCCCGGAGCGGCGACAATGGAGCTCGGCGTTCTGGTGGCACGAACGTGAGGGAATGGAGAAGAATTGGCTATGAAGCTTCAGTGGGGTGTAGTTGTGCTGGTGGAGCATGGAATTATGGTGTGGGGCGTCGGAGGCGGCTGACGACGGCGAGCAGAGCGTGCGGCGGTGGTCCGGCAGGGTGCTGAGTGGAGAAGAAGCCGAAGAAGCAAAATCCGGTCGCGCGAGCGGATAAAGGTAGTTGAAGGGGGCTCCTGGACATGCGGTGGGGCTAAGAAGAGGCACGGCGAGCCGGAGCAGCTGCTGTCGACTGGCGGCGCGACGTGGTGGCTTCGGGTAGCGGCGGAGCGGCGTGGCGCGCGCGGGAGAAGACAGCGGGGAGGCGCTGAGGCGGTGGCCGAGCTCCCTGGCGACGTGTGGTGCGGTTATGAAGCAGGAGCTGGCCTTGGGCAGTGTGGCAACGGCGGCCAGCGGCGGCGCTGCTGTGGCGGCAGAGGAAACAGAGGAGGAAGAAAGAGGAGGGGAGATCCTAGGGTCCTATCTGCAATTACAGGAACTACAGGGACTTCATTGTGAAACAAAATTTCCCACTATTCTAAAGCTCAAATGAGAAAATAGTCAAAATAAAAGTTGTAGAACTTTTTAAAAACTACAAGTTAGCTTTAAGGTTTAAGTTCAAAAACTCAAGGAATAAGGTTTTATTTTTGAACTCTTGGGCTAATTTCAAAATTATCAAGTTTTTGTCCTATTGAAGGCAAATTTTATTAGATTTTGGACCTAAAAGCAAGTGTTTCCGAAAGGTAATGATGACTAACATTCTTACACTATGACCCCTAGTAGAAATAAAAGTTACATTTGTAATTCAAAACCTTTGCACAAAAGGACTTATATTTTTGAGAAATTACACATAAACCCTTATTCTCACACATTTCACTCAATTTCACATAATTCAATACATACATTACAAATGCTCCCTCTGTTTGCTACATTTAGACACCTAGGGTGTCACAAATCCCCTTGTGATCCACTCGAAAGCACTTGTACTTTTCTTCTCCTTGGGCTAGCATCTGCTTAATGATTTTGACCCCTTCATCATGCTGTTGTGCCATAACGATACTATCCTTAAGTGTAGCCTCAACTGAGATATGATTTAAATTACCTTGAGGAATAATCTCGAGATTAAGTTTTCTCATTTCCCAATAGAGAGTTTCACTGAAGGCTTCTATTGATAAGCAAGAGCAGTGCGCTTTGCGGCTAAGTGCATCCGCAGCTACATTGGCTTTGCCTGGATGGTAGTATACTTCTATATCATAATCCTTTATAAGTTCTAGCCAATGTCTTTGCCTCATATTTAGATCTGCTTGCGTAAAAATGTACTTGAGGCTCTTATGGTCAGTATAAATGTTGCACTTAGTACCCATCAGATGATGTCTCCAAATTTTAAGTGCATGAATAACAGCTGCAAGTTCAAGATCATGTGTAGGATAGTTCTGTTCATGAGTCCTGAGTGCTCACGGTGCATAAGCAATTACTCAGTTGTCTTGCATAAGTACACAACCAAGTCCGATGCCCGAAGCATCACAATAAACGTCAAAAGGTTTGGAATTATCTGGTTGAGCCAAAACTGGAGCAGTAGTGAGATGTGCTCTTAGGGTGTGGAATGCTTCTTCACATTTCTCATTCTAGGAGAATTTAACTCCTTTCTTCAGTAATTCTATCATGGGCTTGGCTATTCTAGAGAAGTCAGGGATGAAACGATGATAATAGCCAGCTAGACCAACAAAACTGCAGATTTTATGGACTGAAGTAGGAGGCTTCCAATCCAGTACTTCCTATACTTTACTCGGATCGACAGATATGCCGTTACTGGAGATGGTGTGACCTAGAAATTTAACTATATCCAACCAAAACTCACATTTGGAGAATTTGGCATATAAACGGTGGTCTCTCAATCTCTGAAGAACGACATGGAGATGTCCTGCATGATCTTCTAGGTTTTTGGAATAGATCAGAATATCATCGATAAATACCACAATGAATTTATCAAGCTCTGGCATGAAGACTGAGTTCATAAGATACATGAAATATGCTGGTGCATTGGTAAGACCAAAAGACATAACAAGATATTCATAGAGTCCATATCTGGTGGAAAATGCCGTTTTTGGAATGTCACTAGGCCTAATCTTTATCTGATGATATCCAGAGCAAAGGTCAATTTTAGAGAATACCTTGGCTCCGGCTAATTGATCGAACAGGATGTCAATGCGGGGAAGAGGATATTTGTTTTTGATGGTTACCGCATTGAGAGGGCGATAGTCTACACATAGTCTTAGACTATTGTCCTTTTTCTTCACAAATAGGGCTGGGCATCCCCTTGGTGAAGCACTTGGACGAATAAAACCTTTATCAAGGAGTTCCTGAAGTTGAATTTTCAATCTGCCAGCTCATTGGGTGGCATACTATATGGCCTCTTTGAGATGGGGGCTGTGCCGGGCTGTAGCTCTATAACGAACTCAATGTCCCTATCCGGAGGCATCCCAGGCAAATCATCCGGAAAAACATCTGGGTACTCACATACAATAGGGATGTCCTCTAGCTTGACCCCTTCTACAGCATAGGCACAAGAGTTGATGCACTTCCGTTGTAAAAGATAGAGAATAGTAGTTCCTTGGTAGGGTGAGTCTATCTCAACTGCTCGGGAAGAGATATCTAATGATACTCGGTGCCTAGTCATCCAATCCTTGCCTAGGAGGATATCCATTCCTTCTAGATCTAACAAAAGTAAATTTGTCTTTACTAGATTGCTACCCAACTTAATTGGCACATTTCTATAGATTTGATTTGAGACAATTTTACCGCCAGGAGTTGCTATCATATATGCTCCTTTAGTAGGATGGAAATCCAAGCCTATTTTTGTTCCAAACTTTAAACTGATAAAGCTATCAGTTGCACCAGAATCAAAAAGTATAACTGCGGGTTGATGGTGTATAGTGAAAGTACCCGTCATTATTGGTGCACCCTCGGAAAGTTCGGAGAGAGTTTTGAAATTCACCCTCCCTTGGCAGACTTGCACAACTTGCTTCTTGCCCTTGCCCTTGCTGCTCAGATTGGACATCTATCCTTGGAATGATTTCCTAGGTTAAGGGCAATTTTTGATGAAATGCGATGAACTGCCACAATTGAAATAACGATTGTTGTTGTTTCCCTGATTGAACTGCGGAAAGTTCGGCCTTGATCCTAGCTGTTGTTGCTGCTGTTAAGGCTGAGGCACTGGTGGCCTGTTGAATCTAGACTATTGAGGGAGTGTAGCTACCCATCTGCCAGACTGATTGTTTCGGGGTGGGCCTCATGGAGATGTATTCTGGACTAACCGATACCTCGGGGGTTGAACACTCGAGGGTCCAGTGGGTATCTTTCGCTTCTTCTCAGCCCGGTGGGCTGAAATGCAATCTTCTTGAGTAATGGCCATGTTGACCAACTCGTTGAAAGTGTCTACCCTCACAAGATTCAATCGTTCTTTGAGCCTAGTGCTCAGGCCACGACAAAAAAAATCCCACTTCTTGGTGTCAGTGTCTGCATGATAGCCCGCATATTGACACAGGTGATTAAAGGCCTGTGCGTACTGCATTACCGTGCGGGTTCCCTGGGTAAGAGCTAAGAATTTATTGAGCTTCCGCTCAATAAGTCCTTGATAACCAGCAGATGGAGGTTCATCCCGACCTCGTTGCTGATGATGGTATTGGTTCATCTGTGCCTGCACTAGCTAATTGAGTAGTTCAGTCTGCCGTGCCATCACTTGTGCTAGATTTAGCGGTGCTGGTGGTGGTTGTTGGGAACCGCTAGCCTGGTCCGGCCTAAAACCTTTAGGGGTTCCACGCGTAGCGCCAACTATCTGAAAAAGAAGATGTCCATTATAGACAACCTATTCTTGCTCCCCTTTTCAGAAGATATACCGTAGCTTAACAGATATGCGTATCACATATTCTGTTTAACCGACACATTCAAAGTGCAAAGATACACAAACTCAGGTTATGGATTAGAAACTGGTAGTCCTTAATATATCACATCCCGGTGGTCTGCTTATTACAAGTCAAGCCATACGTACACATGCCACATATAGTACAACAAAGTGGCCCTTGGTTAAAGTAGACTACCCACTCCCTATGTCATACTATTCTACACTAAATACATCTAGGATATCGACGATACAGATGAACTAGAAATCGTCGAGGTTGCCCACAGAAAGCTGGCTGTCGGAAGAAGAATGATTTTGTTGGGGGTTAGGTTCTGGATCTCCATGCTCGGAATTGAGATCTGAAATTCCTTCAATTTCCTCGGGGTCTTCTCCTTCATCTTCACTCTCAGGCTCCTCAGGTACATCAGGAAGTGCAGGCTGCTCATGGAGCACATTGATGTGGGCGATGGCGTCGTCAAGCTCAAGGGTGAGGTCGTGGACTTGCTCCTGGAGGAACTCAATAATGGTGTTGCGCTGGATAATCACTGTATCACTCTCGAGGATCTGATCCTCTCGGTGGGTGATGGTTTCGTCTTGTTGTGCGATAACCTCATCTTTAGCAGTGATCGTGGCTTGGAGCTCTTCAATCTAAGTAACCTGTTGGTCAATATTTTTGTGATGACTTTGAGCTATGCTCGTCAGTTGGTTCATACCGCGGTGCTGAAGTATCTGATAGTGGTGTTGTGCATTCATGAATCTGATTGTAGCACATAGCGTCTCTTTGGCCAGATCTCCCAGCAAATGGCCACAATGTGATACTCGGAAAACCCACTCGGGGTCACAAGAATCTACTGCAGGGAATAGGCCAATAGGATACCCGGCAACTTCTTCTGGATGTTGGTCACAGAAAATGTGGATAGCTTCAAGGGATGCCGCTTCTATAGTGTCAACGAGGCGATAACCAACCATATTAATCTCGATGGGCTACCACAGAGAATGAAAAGGATGTTGAGGGATGGTCATCTTCACTCTGCACCGAGGAACACCCTTTTCACTATACTCAACTCCATCATATTGCGGGGGCTCGGTGTAGCAAAATAACTGAAGTAACTCCCACAAAAGACGTGGAAAACCCTCCCAATGCAAGGCATTGGTATGAGCATGTCCCTCGTGGTCCCAAAAGATCTTTGGAAATTCCGCCATCTGAAGCAAGAATTCAAATGGTGAGATTGAAGGTTTTCAACAAATAGTTGAATAGACTGGGATAATAAATGTGAGTCAGATGCATGAGATGGCTAGAATGCAACTACCCTGCCGAGAACTCACAAGGTAAATGGAACGAGACAACCGATTCTGATAACAGTAAAGGCTGGAAATCAGATGGATGTTATAGATCTTGAGAATGAAACAATAGATGCCGAGACACTCAACTAAAGCTGTCGCAAGGATCATATCATGACTGCATTGGGAATAGGCAACACTCTAGATGTTCTTAAAAGAACAACACATTCAATGCATTCACTTTGTTTGATTATGGATTATGCAGGCACGTACTACTCGACCTCACAACCAAAAACAACTGCCAAATATCTTTGGACTTACGTGGTTAATTTTGGTGGCACAATACATACGTCTCTCTTTATAATAACTAGTCGATAAATCCTACCCATCTTAACCTATTAATCGTGGTTAATGTACCTGCAGAAAACCACAGTTATATATCACGAACTGTTCATGCCAGTACGTCATGCAAGCGTCTCCAAATATTATTGTTCACTATAGAAACAATATCCATACAATTTCCGCCATACGGACGATGTTAACATACGTTACGTCTGCAACGTATTCACGGGGGTACCGTATAAAATGGGGGTATGAACAGCGATCACCGTATGCCTAACCATATACTTCCAATATGATCAACTAATTGTTAGTATCAGTATCTCAAGTAAGCCACTGCTTGAGAAACAGCGTTCGGTTCGCATCACCGACGGGAAGGCCAATCTCTCTCAGTTGGCTGAGGATCCTTACCTTCTTAACTCAACTTCGAGTAACGACGCACCCGAATGTAAAATCTAAGATCGGTTGTACTCGAAAGTAAATTTTGACAAAAATATAGTGCTGGAAGTTAGAGTAGTACTATATATATATATATTAGTAGCCACCTGATAACTCTCATATAAACCTTTAGGGCTTTACGATCTAAGCATAAACCTTAACAAGTCCAACGTAATTTATAAACTCTTTTCTTAAATAAATTTTTTATTCAGAAAGTATTTTTAAGAGCTGCTGCAATCCTGGGTACCCTTATATCTCTGATACCGGCTGTAAGCGTAAACCTACAGCTCTGATACCAGCTGTGGCAGAACAACTTAAATTATTCCGGCTCAAGCGCGCTTGTCATCGCTAGGCAGGCGACAGAAGCTCAATGCACTTCAAACGGAACAACTCATTGGTCTGTCAGGTCACCGCCCGATTCAACCACGGTTACACAGGATCGACATAGGTTTACCTCGGACAAAGACAAGTCCAGCCTTACAACAGCTCACAACTTTTACACCACGGGATAATTAACCATTATTACACAGGGGTTTTGTTTCATCCTAGCTAATACAAATTTATACAAGCATTATTCGAAACTTCAAGTTTACTAGGTAGTATTTAGAGTTAGTAGCAAAAACAACAATGTGACTACATACGTCGCAGAGGTAGGCACCATACTCAGCCCAAAGCATGGTGTTACTCAGAAGGGTCATTGCCGGCTAGGGACGGATCCCATTCTATGGACCAGCCAAGCGGAACAGTGCCGGGCCAAGTCAGACTATCCACTTGGGTCACGAACGACATACCTGAAAACCATATTACTAGCAAGGCTGAGTATACTAATACTCAGTAAGACTTACCCGACATTTGGGTATACTTAGCCCATAACTAGACCATGATAGGTTGAACGGCTCTAATTTTCTTTTGCTGAAAAGCAACAAAGAGTATGTCCTTACTTTAATGCTTTCAGATACTAGTTTCTTTTAACCATTCTAGGTAAGCACCTACACTAGTCAAGAAAGGTAGATATTAAGCATTCATCAAAATTATTCCATTAACTGTTACTGTTATTACTCTATGTGGCAGAAGTATCAAGCAGTCTCAATCTCCGCGAGAAACGGATGATTCTAAATCAAATTTCATAACCTTGCAAGGGATCCTAACTCACACGCTCGGAAACTTAACTTTTCGGGCAACTGTTTCCATCTTATTTCGGGGCATGGATCAGGGCCACCACTGTGGCAGAACCAACCTGAATTACACCGGCTCAAGTACGCGAGTCCACTCACGAGGGCTCCAACGTACTTCAAATGGTATAATCCCTTGGCCTGTCGGGTAACGTCCAGATAAACCACCAAATGCAGGATCAAACAAGGTAACTCGCATGAAGGCTAGTCCAGAGATACAATGGTGCGAAGCCAAGCATCGGCATCAAGGGGCTCCTCCACTTTGCTGAACAGCGGGATCTAGGTACTGAAAAAATCCTGGTAGTTTGCCACCTGAGGTTCATCACGACCTCCTCATGATTGCTGGCGCTGTTGGTTCTGCTGTGCTTGTACCAGGAGGTTGAGAAGTTCGGTCTGCCGAGGCCATAACCTCGGCTAGATTTGGAGGTGGTGGTGGCGGTTGTTGAGAACCGCTGGCCTGATCTGCCCGGAATCCTTCCGGGTTCCGCGCGTGGCTCCAACAATCTGAAACAAAGGAGATATCCATTATTATTTGCATAGCCTCACTCCCAATTTCAGAAGGTACACCACTCAGATAAGCAATACATATACTCCATTCAATCAACTCATTGCAGAAATTAAAGATATTGGACAAGATGATAAAACACAATGCTTATATTACATCGCAGATTCTGGTTGTCCTTAACATCGTACATTAAAAGGATCCATACACAGGCCATCTATATTACAACAAATGGCACAAGATCTGGATAAGCTAATTACTACCTAAGTTACTACACTTTACACTAGTTACATCTTAAGAGTCGACGATTTGGCAACTAGAAATCGTCGAAATTGCCTACAGAAGACTGACTGCCAGATGAAGAGTAATCTGGCTGAGAATTGGGCTCCGGATCTCCATGCTCGGAGTCAAGATCTGAGACTCCCTCAATTTCTTCCGGATCTTCCTCCGCACCTTCAGGTACTGCGGGTGCAGCAGGAGGTACCGGTTGCTGTTGCAGTTCTTCAATGTGAGCCTGGGCATCGTCAGTCTCAAGGATCAGATCATGAATTTGTTCTTGGAGGAACTCAATGATTGTATTGCGCTGAGTGATGATAGCATCACTCTCGTTGATCTGATCTTCTCGATGAAGGATGGTCTCATCTCGTGCTGCGATGATCTCATCCTTCTGAGTCACCAAGGCTTGAAGTTCCACTATCTGAGTGACTTGACGGTCAGCATTCCAATAGTGACCTTGAGCCACACCAGTCAACTGACCCATGCTACGAAGCAACAAAATCTGATAATGGTGCTGAACATTCATGAACCTGGTGATACTACGGATCGTTTCTTCGGCCAGATCTCCCAACAAGTGACCAATAAGGTCTATCCGAAAGTTCCATTCCGGATCACTGGAGTCTATAGCACGGAACAGACCAATGGGATACCCGGCAACCTCCATTGAATGCTAGTTGTAGAATATATTGATAGCCTCCAGAGCAGCAGTCTTGATGGTATCAACCAGACGATACCCCCCACATCAACTTCTATGGGATGCCACTGGGAATGGAAAGGATGTTGAGGAATCATCATCCTAACCCGGCATCGAGGAACACCTTCTTCCCGATAATCCACTCCGTCGTATTGAGGAGGCTCAGTGTAATGGAACAGACTTAATGATTCCCATAGAAGATGAGGAAAACCTTCCCAATGCAAGGCATTAGTGTGAAGATGCCCTGCATGATCCCAAGAGACGTTCGAAGGAGTGGCCATCTGTGACAAGAATGCAAATGGTAAGATATTTTACCCTGCTGAGAACTCACAAGGTAAATAGAACGAGACAATCGATTTTGATAACAGCAAAGGCTGGAAATCAGATGGATACTTAAGGTACTCAACTAAAGATTTTATTGGACCCATACTAAGAATAACCAACATATTACCTATCCTTAGAAAAACAACAAATTTAAGCACTCATTTTGTTGGTTAATGTATTATGCATGCACGTACTATTCGACCTCCCAACCAAAACAATTGCTGAATATCTCGGACTTACGTGGTTAGTTTCAGTGGCATAATACATACGTCTCTCACTAATAACTAGTCGATAAGTCCTATCCGTCCTAATTTCATGATCGTGGTTAGTGTACCTGCAGAAAATTGCAATATATATCCAATGAACCTTTCACGCCAGCATGTCATAAAAGCGTCCCCAATCATTACTGTTCACTATAGAAACAGCATCTGTACCATTACCGCCGTACAAACAACGTTAACATACGTTATCGAAATAACGTATTCACGGGGGTACCGCAAAAATGCAGGGGTATGAACAGCGATCGCCATATCCTACGCCAAACCATCTACTCCCAATATAACCAACCTAAGTTGATATATTGGCAGCATCTCAAGTAAGTCGCTGCTTGAGAAATAGCGTTCGGTTCGCATCACCGACGGGAGGAATAACTCCCCAGTTAGTTGAGGATCCTTACCTTCTTACCTCATCATCGAAGGTGTCGTTACAAATGTAAAGTTGGGTTGTGCATAAATTTAAGTTTTGACAGAAAAGTAATGCTGGGAGTTAGGGTTATATATACTATAGCCACCTCTAATTCCCTTAAATGTCACCCGAGGGCTTTACGTACTAAGCACAATCCTTAACGAACCCAACGTAGTTTTGCAAAATACTCTGTTGGTCAAATTTTATACCAAAAGTATTTTCAAGGCATTTCATATCTCCAGTGTACACTTGTTAGCTCTGATACCAGCTGTGGTAGAACCAACCTGAATTACACCGGCTCAAGTACGCGAGTCCACTCACGAGGGCTCCAACGTACTTCAAACGGTATTATCCCTTAGCCTGTCGGGTAACGTCCCGATAAACCACCAAATGCAGGATCAAACTAGGTACCTCGCACGAAGGCTAGTCCAGAGATACAACTGCCATCACATTTTACATCACAGGCAAGTATATTACATGGGTGTTTAAAGGTAACATCAGTTCCCAACTGATGGAAATTATTACAAACAGTTTTGAGTTTCAAGTCATGGCAGCAGAGTTTAAACCATGGGAACTGTACACGTCGCCGGTACGGATATTATGCTAGCCCCGACATAATATCACTCGGTAAGATCTGTGTTGGCCAGAGACGGGTCCCACTCCACGGACCAACCATCGGGCAGAGGGTAAGGCCATGGCATAGGCAGAGCAGAGTCGTCAAGGGAATTACCTAAACAAAAAGTCACAAGGCAAGACTGAGTATTCTAATACTCAGCAAAGCTTACCCGTTCATGGTATATTTAGCCATGTAACTAGACTTATGACGGCTTTAATGGTTGTGGGTAAAATTTTCACCTGAAAAGCAACAAAGAGTAGATCCTTAATCTCAAATTTTAGCTTTCAAGTTCTAGGCGATTAATCCTTCTAGATAAGCACCTATAACTATTCAATCATGATAGAATTTTTAGCCAACCATCATCTTTGATAATCATAAAGTTGCTCTTGTTACTCTATGTGGCAAAGGGATCAAGCAGTCTCAATTTCCGCGAGAAACAGACGATTCCTGAATCGAATTTTAGCCTTGCAAGGGTAAACCTAACTCACACGCTTGGAACATCCAACGATTGTTCCGAAGCAGCCGTTTGCCTTTCATTCCGACTCATGGATCAGATCCACCACAAGCGACTGTAGGACCATACGCACATCCAATGTGCAGGACGTACGTCTGTAGAGCGACTACACGACTGTACTCCTGGTTGCCCTGCAACACGTATTCCCACACGTCAAAGTGAGTAACTGGAAAAACCAAATACGAGTGGTGCGAGGTATGTCCACTCCTCGGGCCGATTGGTTACTAGGCTTACCGCTTACCATATTTCGCGGCATGTGGCTAGTACTTTCAAACGCTTAACCACCGCTACCACACACTGCGAACTTATCAAGTTCACCAACACAGATGGGGTATCATCTCAACCATGATACTCCACATAAATCCCGTCCGTCATCCTTATAGTGGTTACAGGAATGTAAATATTGCAACTCCTATATCACGTGAGTGACAGAAAATCACCTGACTTCTACCGGTCCTACTAGCAAGCATATATTCGAGAAGGACTCAGGCACAATACATAGGTTCCTAGGATTCAATGCATCGAGGGTTCCATTTCAACTCCTAGACTTAATGCAAAATATAATAGATAAGCATAAGATTGCATAATGTAGTAATTGAAATACTGGGTTATGCACCGGGGCTTGCCTTCTTGAGTGGGGTTGGGGGCAGGAGTGTCAAAGTTTTCCGAACTTTGGTTCGGAGCTTCAGTTAGATCTCTGACGGCATTCCCGGGGTCTTCAGCTGATTCCACTCCTTGTTCCGGGATTAGTTCGTAGTCCCCATCGGCGAGAGTAGTCAAGTCTACATGATATGCAAAGTTATAATTTAAGGGATGCATATACTTTTATTTTATTTCACGATAAAGTTGCAATCCAACGAAAATATAATATACTTATTACACATATCATTTACTTCTCTACTGGGCAGTCATTTATCGGGTGTACATTAACTTAGTTAGCGTCATTAAGCGACATGTCCAAATAAACTACTATAGCATTGGGTTGAAATTTTTATCAATTATAGATTAAGTTATATTCAAGTTATTGTCAATTTATCAAAATTTTATTTCCATAGGAATTGTGCTTACAAGGATAATTAATAATAAAGCTAACTTATTTAGATAGTATTTAGATCTATATACACATGTAAGACTTTATTCTAACTTTTTGTGTATGGGCTACACCACTCAAACCCAACATTTCAAAATAAGTTCATGATTTTTGAGCATTTAGAACTACACATATTAAATGCAGTAAATCATTTAAGCTTTATTCAAGTTTAAACCTATACATTACAAAAGTATTATATAAACAGTAGGTTAAATATTTTTCCTAAGTACTACATGCCAAAACAAGATTAACACAATTGAGTTTACATTTTTACCATTTTTCTGCTATTTACTATGCATTTTCTTAGCCTACAACTATTAAACTTAGCATTTAAATTAGAGCACAAACTATTCAGAAACTTAAAGTCAACCCATAAGGAAAGTTGTAGATCTTAGAATAAGGAATCCAACAAATTTTAGTTTGCATTTTTATGATTTTTCCTTGAGTTGTTATAGAATTTCAAAGTCTGCAATAAAAATAACACAAGGGGGTCCTTAGGGCACTATTCCTATGAGTCACACTCTTTGCAGACAGCACCTCGGGCTTTTGATTCTTCCCACCCATGGTCCTTGGCCATGGTCAGAGAGGGGGCAGAGGTTTGACCGGCCGGTTCCGGCGACAGCGATCGCCGGCGACGAGGGAAAAGGGGCGTGGGAGGCATCACGAGGTCTCTGCGCATCTGTGGCTGTTCGGGATCGAGTGGGGATAGCTTGTAGCGGCGGCACGATGAAGGTAGTGCGGCCGGCGGTGGAGGTGAACAGCGGGAACGGTGCTCCGGTGGTCGGAGGTGGCAAGGAAGTAGTTGAGGAGCTTCAGGGCGGTGTGGAGAAGCTCGGGGTAGAGTCCATTGCGGTCAAGGAGGGTCGGAGGAAAGAGTCCAACGAAGACAGAGGCTCACTGGCGAAGGAAGTGATGGCGGCAAGGTCGTTCCGGTAGCTAGGATGCCAGATAGTGGCGGGGAAGTAGTCGAGGAGCTTCTACAGGTCGGTGTGGTGCTGCTGGTGCCCCTGGTGGAGGCTGAGGGGCTCTGTGGCGATGTGTCGATGGTGAGGCCGAGCGGCGGCGGGTGGAGATCGCCGGCACAAGTCGAGGAGCCAGTGTGGTGCACTAGGGGATCAATTGAGGGGTCGTAGAGCTTCACGGGGTTGAGAGGAGTCTAGCTGAGGGGTTGTCAGGGTGTGGAAGGGCTTGGAGTGGGTTGCCCACGGAGAGCAGGAGACGGTGGCGGAACTCGTGCTGGCCGGAGCTGTGGAAGACGAGGCTCGGATGCATAAGGATGAAATTGAATGGGCTAGAGAGCACCAGTAGGCTATCATGGTGCTGTGGGAGTGTTGGATCGGAGCTGAGCGACGGCAGCGGCGGCTGTCGATGGTGGCCAGGCGTGGCGGCGGGAATCCGGTGAGGAGCTGAGCTCGGGAAAGAAGAATGCCATGGAAAAGGAGTGTGGAAATGAGTGAACAAGATCACTAAGCGGCCGTAGGGCGTGTGTTAAGGCCTGAGCGGTGCTATGGGTGCAAGCAGGAGATGGCAACGGCGGTGAGGTGCGTGGCGGTCGGCCGTGAGCTCGAGCGGTCGTGGCGTGCGTGGAGGAGGGCAGCAGGGGAGGGGAACAGGGCCGAGGCAGGGGGAGAGGGGCGTGTGGAAGCTATCCAAGCAGGAGGTGGAGCGACAGCGGCGGCACAGCAGCGATGGAAAGGGGTTCTTCACCGGCGGCGGGGGGGGGGGGGCAGAGTAGAGCATCACGTGCTCGGGGAAGAAGAAGAGAGGGGAGGGGTCCGGGGGCCTTGTTTGGAAATTTCAAGAATCTCAGGGACCTCTCGGTAAAGCAAGATTTCCCACTGATATAGAGGTTTAATGAGACCAAAATGAAAGTTGGAGAGTTTTTCAAACTCTACAATATTGTTTTAGGGCTTAAGTTCAAAAACCCAAAGCTTATAGCTTTACATGTTAAATTTTAAACAAAGGTTGTTTTTGAATTACTTTTGTCCTTACTAGGGTAGATTTCATGTAGTTTTGGACACATTTGTAAGTTTTCAGGGGATGTCATGATGACTTGTATTCTTACATTTTGGCCCTTAAGTAAACTTTGAGAGTTACTTTTAAAGCTCATGAATTTGCATAAAAGGACCCATATTTTTGCATTAATCACATTTAGGTCCATATTTTCACATAAAGACCCATTTTTCATAGAATTCAACCTATCTTTTGCACTTTCTTTCCTATGGTGACATAAATTTGACACCTAGTGTCACATTTTTCCTAGGTTTTGATGCTATCTCCCACTCTTACCCAATTATCACTAAAGGGCCTATATTTTACGGAATTACAATTATACCCCTATTCCTTTGTACTACACACATATACCATAGCATGCATACACTTTTCACACTAAAATCTAGTGTCTATATTTCTAATTACCTGAATGTCACAACCACAAGCGACTGAAGGACCATACGCGCATTCACTGTGCGGGACGTACTCCTACAACGTGACTGTGTGGCCGTACTCCTGTCCGCTATGCGGAACGTATTCCCACATGTCGGTGCGTGTGTGTGACAAAAACCAAAATTCGAGTGGTGGGGTAAGTCCACTTGCCGGGCCAATCAAGTAATAGGCTTACCGCGTACCATATTTATGGTATGTGGCCAGTACTTTCAAACACTTGACCACCACTACCACACACTGCGACCTTATCAAACTTAAACCAACATTGATGGGGTATTCTTTCAAGTCATGATTTCGTACATAACCCCGTCCGTTATCCTTATAGTGATTGCAAACAATCAACTCCTATATCACGTGAGTGACAGGAAATCACTCAACTTCTGCCGGTCCTATTAGCAAAGGATCCATTTGGTAAAGACTCAGAAAAAGATTACATAGGTTCCTAAGTTTCATGCATCTAGGGTTTCATTACAACTCCTAAAACTTAATGCACAATATAGATATATAACATAATAAGTGCATAATTTGAAAAACTGGGTTATGCACCGGGGCTTGCCTTCTTGGGTGAGGCTGGGGTCAGAAATGTCAACTACTTCCGAACTTTGGTTCAGGGCTTCCGTAAGATCCTCGGCGACGCTCACTTGGCCTTCAGATATACCCTGCTCGGTTTCTGGGACCAATTCGTAGGTTCCGTCTTCAAGCGTCGTTGATTCTACGTGATATGCAATGATTTGAATTTAAATGATTATTAAGTCAATAACTTTTCTTTACAATAAGGTTGCAATCCAACAATTCACATTCAATACACCACAAAGCAAAGGATTTGAATTCCAAGAATTAAAATTTTACTTATTATACATTAATCCAATTAACTCTACTAGTACCATAAATAATTTCTATAACTTCAAGCATAAGAGTATTGAGGTTAGGAATTTAACTACACACACTTGAAGTTGATATAAAGCTTCTGTTAGTTTCTTATTTTTAAACCTAACAGGTTAGTGGTACAAAAATGAACAAATTCAAACTTAGGTTAACAAGTTTTATTTTTAGATTGAAATCTATAGGGGCTCTGGCTTTGAATTTTGGTGAGTGTGTTTACTTCTATCAGATGAGCTTGTCATAAATTTTTTATAAATTTTTGAAAGCAGAAACTAAGGTATTTGAATCAAATTCAAATTTCAAGTTTAAATCAAAAAATTAAGTTAAACAGTGCTATAAATTATTCAAAAATTACTACCAATTACTCAACATCAGAAAGATATATGGTAAAAAGATCTAAGCATGGAAGCATCAAAAACATGCTTGAATAATCTTAATTCATTTCAAGCTTAATTTGCACAAATTTAAATGAGTTCCAGTTAGAGTTTAGTACTGATGGTGGAATTTTCACACAAGTTCACTCATGCCACATACAAGCTGCATACCAAAAATTATATGAAATAAAGCTAGCATGCAAGAGATACATACAAGTTTCCCTTTTGTTAAACTTTAAAATAACACTTAAAACATTAAGTTTCAAACTAAACTTTAGTAACAAAAGTTGCAGAGCTAGACTCTTAGAGTACAACAAAACTGGTTTGACAATTTTTGGATTTTTCTACAAATTTCTATAGATTTTCAAAGTTGGCAGATTTAAATTGGGGTACTGATATTGTTGCAAAAAAGACCCTAGAAAGAAAAGAAGACTTGCAATTTGGTCCCTGGTAAGTTTGAATAGAGGAACCGAACGACGGCGGCAAAATTCCAGCGAGGCGGCTCACCAGCGACGAGGGGAAAGTGGTGGAAAAGGTTCAGGGGCTCACGGTGGACTCGGGGATGACCGGAATCGAAGAAGAAAGGCTCAGAGGCGATGGTTCGACGGAGGTCCAAGCCGGTACGACGAAGTTTCGAGAGCGGCGGCGGCGTTCCGGTGGCCGGAATGCAGGAGGGCGACGGGAAAGTGGCTAGGAAGCTTCTACGCATAGATGTGGTGCTGGTGGTGAGTTTGGTAAGGGCTAAGAGGGGGCAGAGCTTCGGGACGACGGTGAGACTGAGCGGCAGCGGTGGAGAGGATTGCCGGCACGGCGTTCTAGGCGGCGTAAACGCAAGAGGATGGAGAAGAGCTGGCTAGGAAGTTTCGGTGGGATGCGGCTGTGCTAGGGGAGCACAGGGTTGCGGACATGGGGCGGCGGAGGCGGCTAAAGGTGGCGAGCAGGACTGCGGCAGAGCTCTAGCGAGGGTAGTTGAGCGGAGAAGAAAAAGAGGAAGTGAAATGCAGCCATGCGAGGAGGGAAAAGAAGTCGAGTAGGGCTCCCTGACGCGCTGCAAGACCAAGAGGAGTCACAGGCGAGCGGGGAGCAGCTACTGGCGGTTGGCGGCGCGACATGGCGGCTTTGGGCGGCGGTGGTGCGACGTGGCTGGGCGGGGAAAACGCCAGCGGGGTCGGGCGAGCGGCGGGCGGGCGAGCTGGAGGCTAGGTGGTGCGCGTAGGGCAGCGAGGGGGCAGCTGGCGGCTAGGGAGATCGCCGGCATGGGGCAGCGGGCGGCGCAACAGTGAGACAGAGAGGGAGGGGAGAGAGGAAGACGATGAGGACTTATGCAAAATTTTCCAAAAGGGCAAGGGGTTCACTTTAAAGTAAATTTTCTTTCAAACCATATCCCAAATGAAAATATGCCCAAAATCAAAGTTGTAGAGCTTAAAAGAAACTACAACTTTGCTTTAAGGGTCAGCTTCAAAGGAGTTAAGGTTTTGAAACTATTTCAAAATCCGACAAACTATGCAATTTCAAATAAAACCTATTTAAATTTCACCTTTCAAATGAAACCTTAGGGTAATTCCACTTCTTACAGTGTTTTAAAAGTAAATACTTGCTTTTGCAATAGAAACCTTCATACATTTTGAAATTACAAAAATACCTTGTAACTTGCATTTAGGTTTTAAACACATTTAGAAGAACAAACACAAACTTTACACTAAACTCTAGTGTGTCTTACCCCCAAGTACCAGAAATATCACATGGACATTACCAAATTTCTGAGAATCGTGACATCCCTTGTATTATTCAAAGCAATCCTCAAGAATCGTTGGCCAGAAATATCCGTTTCTTCTTATCATCCACTTCATCTTGAAAGCCGATTGATGCGCTCCACGCACACCTTCATGTCTTTCGCCCATCAGGTTCTTAGATTCCTTGGTTCCAATGCATTTGAGAAAGACACCATCAAATGTTCGATAATACAGGTCATCTTCCAACAGCACAAACTTAGCAGCCCATAACCTTATCTGTCTGGAGACTTTCTGTGATGGATCCTTTAAATAGTCGATGATCTCTTTCCTTGAATCCTCACCCGATAGCTCCAAAGCCGAAACATCTCATATTGGCCGATAACCAGAAGCGTTATGCGCAAGCCTATTAGCTTCTTCGTTATACATCTTCGGGATGTGTTCGACAGAAACCATCTTGAATTCTCTTAATAATTCAAGACATTCTTCATGGTAAACCCTCAAAATATCATCGATGCAATCATATTTCCTGATTAACTGATTGACCACGAGCATGGAATCCCCAAAAACTTCAACAGAATCAGCTTTAATATCTCTTAGTAACTTTATCCCCTTGAGCACAGCTTTGTATTCCGCCTGATTATTAGTTGATGTACAAGAAATCGGCAGAGAAAATTCAAAGCTCGCCCCCCGAGGCGATATAAGAACTATGCCGATACCGCAACCTTTTCCACAAGATGATCCATGAAAAAATAACGTCCATGGAGCAGGCTCCACAACAACAACTTTTGGGCCACAATGCTGAGTAACAAAATCGGCCATAACTTGCCCCTTAACCACTTTAGCCTATTCATAGCACAAATCAAACTCCGATGGAGCCAACATCCACTTCCCAATTCACCCATTTAAAATCAGCAATGATAGCATGTATAGGATGACATCATCGTTACACAAGATGACGCACTCAGCCGATAATAAATAATTTCTAAGCTTGGTGCATGAAAAATATAAGCATAAACACAATCTCTCAACTTGAGAATACCTAGTCTCTACATCTAAGAGTCTTCTGCTGACATAGTAGATCACACGTTCTTTTTCTTCGAATTCTTGAATAAGGGCCGATCCAATGGCATGCTTATCAGCCAACAAGTATGACTTAAACGGCTTGTGCTTCTGGGGCGGACCATACTGGTGGGGTCACCAGATATTGTTTTATGTTTTCAAGAGCTTTCTGTTGCTCCTTTCCCCAGATGAATCCCTGATCGGCCTTCAGCTTCAACAATAGGCTAAACGGCTGAATCCTTCTAGACAAATTAGATATAAATCTTCGATGAAATTAAGCTTGCCTATTTATGACTGAAGCTGTTTCTTGTTTTCTGGAGCATCTACTTTGTTGATAGCACCAAGAATATTTTGTCCAATTTTGATTCCTCTTTCATGAACCATGAAACCTAGGAATTGACCAACCGATACACCAAAAGCGCATTTGTTTGGATTCATCTTTAACCCATGTTTTTTGGTGCATTCCAATGTCTTACACAAATTGGCCAGATGCTCTCAAAACTCTCTGGACTTGACCACAATGTCATCTATATAATCTCCACAATCTTACCAATAAGATCATGATATATATAATTCATAGCCCTTTGATACGTTGCCCCAGCATTTTTCAAACCAAATGTCATGACGACCCACTCATATAAACCAACATGTCTAGGACATCAACATGCGGTCTTCGAAATATCCTCTTCTGCCATGAAAATCTGATTTTATCCTGCATTTCCGTCCATAAAGCTAATGACCTTTTGTCCCGAAGCAACATCTACTAATACATCGGCCATTGGCATTGGATAACCATCCATCAGCGTGGCCTTGTTCAAGTTCCTGAAATCAATGCACGCCCGTAATTTTCCATTCTTTTTATATACGGGAACCACATTGGAGATCCATTCAGCATATCGGCATTGTCGGATAAACTTAGCTTCAAGTAACCTAGTGATTTCGGTCTTGATGTCAGGCAACACTTCTGGTTTACATCGCCAGGCACCCTGTTGATACTGTGACACCCTAGGTGTTAAATAGAGTAAGCCAATAGGAAGAATATTTGGTGTGGATTAAATTGTGTGAAAATTGGGCAAAGTTATGAAAATAAGGGTATTTGTGTAAATTTATGAAAGTACAAGTCCTTTTATGTAAATTAGTTGAAGTATAAAAGTAACATCCAAAAATTACCAAGGGTCAAAGTGTAAAAAGGTATAAGTCATCATGATATGTCATAAATACTTGCAATTAGGTCCAAAGTTATAAGAAATTTACCTTCAGAAGGACAAAACTTATTTAAAGTTTGATTTGAGTGCAAAATGGTAAAATAAAGCATTGTGTTTTAGGTTTTTGAACTTGAACCCTAAAGCAAAGTTGTAGAATTTGAAAAGTTCTACAACTTCTATTTTGACCATTTCCTCATTAGAGCTTTGGATCAGTGGGAGAATCCAGTTTACAGAGAAGACCATGAGGTTTTTGCAAATTCCAACGAGGTCCCTCGGACCCCCTCCCCTCTTCTTCTTCCTCTGGCACGTGCTCTGCTCCCCTGCTCTGTTTCTCTGCCACCGGCCATCTGTGCTGCTCACCACCGCGCCAGCTCCTCCCCGGCGCCACCTCCTGCTGCCCTCGCTTCCACGCGTCGCCCCTAGCCCGAGCACCGCCCTAGCTTCTCCTCCCTGGCCCTCTCGCGTGCGTGCCACGCCGCCCCGTGGCTCTACCATCCACCATCTCGCTGCCGCAGCAGCCGCCCGTGCACACCCCTTCGCCCCCTCTTTTCTGGTTCAAGAGCAGCACTAACTCCCTCTCTTCCCATTCCAATCGCTCTTTTGCTCTCCAATCGCCCAGAGCCCGAAGCACCACCACCGCCTCCTTCTTCTTCGCCGGCGAGTCCCTGGTCGCCGCGGAGCTCCCACCTCGAGCCCCCCATTGTCCCGGACGACCACCTAGGAAGCTTCACCGCGCCACGCTGAAGCTCTACGACCCCACCCCGACGCCAATCATTCGCTGGAGCCCGGTCGCCGTCGTTCTACTCTTCTCCGGTGAGATCCTGTCGCCGTCGAGCCCCTCCTCCGTCTAATCCGACCATCCCAATAGCTTCTCCTCCTCCTGCTGCAGCTATTAGGCCCAAGCTTGGCCACCCTCCTCACCGGGAAACTCCTCGCCGATGAGCTCCTCCCTGCCGCCACCTCGGTCACCGTGGGAACCTCACCTCCGGTCACCCCCTCTTCCTCCCAAGCCCACCCATGGATGCATCGTGAGCTCCTGGTGCCCGTAGGCCAGCCCTTCTCCACCCCCAACGCCGACCCTCGCTGGAATTTGGCCGGCAACAGCTCTACCCTTCTTCTCCGACGAGCCAAGGGCTTATTTGTGATAATTTCAAAAGTTCTAAGGGTCTAGCTGCAAGATTCCAGAGCCCCCCCCCAATTCAAAAGCTGTGAACTTCAAAAATATGTAGAAAATTGTAGAAAATTCAGAAAACTGCCAAACTAGTTTTGTTTGAATCCTTAAGTTATATTTGACTACTTTTATATAGTAAGTTTGAGCTGTATATGTGTAGTTTCTGATGTGAATTAAATATTAGGAAATGAGTGTTTTATTTGTATCTCATGTTATATGCATGTGTTGTGGCTGAATTTTGGAACCTAGGTTGAATGTTCCATGTGTAGCTCTATATAAAACGAGTTCTTTACTACTCAATTACTTAGAAATTCGAGTACCTTTGTTATATGTTGATGAAAAGTTTAGATTTTAATTAAGGATGTTTCTGTTAGTATTTGTATTTGAAATTTATACCATAACTTCCTTTTTGCATGTGTAATCCATAGTAAAAGTATTAGGATTAATAGTAGGCTATGCACCATGTTATAGATTTTTGCTTGTTTTCAAGGATAATTCATTTATGCTAGTTTTTATTCATGAAAAATTATGAGAATATTTTGTGGTGTTACTCTTAAGTAATGTAGGATGTCCACAAATTCTCAACCCATGATCAGGTGTAGAACAACTAAAATAAATAGAACTTGATAAGTAGATTCACATTAAATAATAAGCTAGGGTTATTAAAGATAATTAGCTAGTTAAATAAATAAAGGTGTTAAATGTAATTAATTTAATTATTAAGATAATCAAACATGCTATCTTATGCAGTAGTTTAAATGTTTAGGGTAAATAATCATGTTAATTAATGTAACTAAGTGGTTTAATTAATACCCGATAAATGACTGCCCAGTGAAGGGAAATTGTGTTGTTTGCTAGTATGTAATGTTAAATTCGTTGGATTGCAACTTTATTGTGAAGTAGAATAAAAGTCTATGCATTTTCTAAACTGCATCATTTTCATCACATGTAGACTCAATGCTTCTCGCCGGCGGTGATTATCAGATTCTTCCGGAACCCGAAGTAGAAGTCTCGGAAGACATTGGGAACATCACCGAAGATTTAACTAAAGCTCCGAACCCGAGTTCGGAAGAATTTATTAACGTTCCTGACCTCAGCCTCGCTAGTGAAGGCAAGCCCGGACATAAGCCCACTACTTTATTTACACTGCAATCTATGTTATATATATATATATATATACTTGTGCATTAAGTTCTTAGGAGTTGTCTGGAAACCCTAGTTGCATATTCCTAAGAACCAATGTACTAAATATTAGAAACCGAATCTGACTAATGCTATGCTAATAGGACTGGTAGAAGTCGAGTGATTTCCTATCACTCACGCGATATAGGAATTGGTTGTTTCCGATCCTGCAATCACTATAAGGATGACGGACGGGGTTGTGTGTAGTATCATGGAAAAGAAGGATACCCCATCTGTGTTGATGAATTGGTTAAGGTCGCAGTGTGTGGTAGTGGCAGTTAAGCGTTTGAAAGTACTAGCCACATGCCGTGAAATATGGTAAGCGGTAAGCCTAGTAACCAATCGGCTCGGCAAGTGGACTCGTCCCCCACCACTCGACTTTTATTTTATATTTGCACGCACCGACGTCTGGGAGTACGTTCTGCAGAGCAGAAGGGAATACGATCATACAGTCGCACTGTAGACGTATGTCCTGCACATTGGATGTGCGTATGGTCCTGCAGTCGCTTGTGGTGGCTTTGTTCCACGACCCGGAATGAAAGGCAAACGGTTGCTTCGGAACGACCTGTTAGTGTTCCAAGCATGTGAGTTAGGTTTACCTTGCAAGGGTTGAAATTCGATTCAGAATCGTCCGTTTCTCGCGGAGATTGAGACTGCTTAAGTCTTCTGCCACATAGAGTAACAAGAGCAATCTTATGATGAGTAATACTGAGGTATGCTTTAAAAAGGCTCTACCTTGCTTGAGTAGTTATAGGTGCTTACCTATAATGGTTAAAGGAACTAGAACCTGAAAGCTAAAATATGAAATTAAGGACCTACTCTTTATTGCTTTTCAGCTGAGGCAAAACCTAAAGCCCATCAAAGCCTTCATGGTCTAGTTACGGGCTAAGTATACCCTAATTCCGGGTAAGCCTTGCTGAGTATTAGAATACTCAGCCTTCCAATATGATTTTATTTCAGGTAATGCCCCTGAAGACCCTACCCTTCCCATACCTTGGCCCTATGCTTTGCCTGATGGTTGGTCCGTGGAGTGGGACCCATCCCCGGCCAACACTGATCATAATAAGTGATGTCATGCCATGGCTTAGCATGATGTCCGTACTGGCGACGTGTACAGTTGTCGTACTTTAAATTCCGCTGCCGTGAACTTGAACCTTTAAACTGGTTTGTAATAATGACTCTCAGATTAGAACCTTTGCTACTTCTACAAACTCTTGTAATATGAGTGTCTGTGATGTAAAATATGGTCGTGATTGTATCTCTGGACTCGCGTTCATGCAAGGTACCTTGTTTGATCCTGCTTTTGGTGGTTTATCAGGACGTTACCCGACAGGCCAAGGAGTAACACTGTTTGAAGTACGATGGAAGCCCTTGAGAGAGGACTTGCGTACTTGAGCCAGTGTAACTCAGGTTGGTTCTGCCACAGATACGGCTGATACCCTGGTTTAATTGGCAATCGATATTCAACAATCGTTTGGTCCAATCGTGGCATTTCATAATACTCCCAAGCAAAGCAATCCTTGAATTCCTTTAATAAGTCAATTAAATCTTGCTTACATTCAGGATCTAACTTGGCACTAATAAATGTCGGCCTAGGCCTATCACCATTTCCAATGTCAACTTGTTCCAATTCATCAACCGACGTGAACCCATGCCCATGCTTGCCTTCATCATCTAGCAGGAAATTATACATTAGGACGATTCTTCAGAGCCGACTGCTTGGACCGGCTTTAGACCGAAATCGGCCATTTTCAGGAAATCTCCTTCCTAAACTTTGCCCGAGATGCACTCCACTCCATCATATCCCTAGACTTGAGGATCGGCTGTTGCAATGCTGAGCGACGAATCTGCGTGTACTACTTCGACAACATCTTCCAACCATTGGATGATGCATGGTGGATGGCATAAAATAGTTGGCGTGGCTCCAATCCTGTCCTAGGAGCAGATTGTATGAACCCTTGCCATTAATGATGAAGAAATTAGTGGGGAGAGTCTTACTTCCAATTATCAGTTCAACGTTGGTTGCCCCCCGGGCCGGTAAACCCTTGCTTTCGAAGTCCTTGAGCATCATGTCGGTCTTGGTCAAATCCTCCATGCCTTTCCCAAGCTTCCGATACGTGGCGTATGGCATCACATTGACCGCAGCACCACCATCAACAAGCATCTTGGTCATTGGCTGACCGTCTACATATCCCTTGATGTACAAGGGCCTCAAGTGCCGGCGCTCTTATCCTCTAACTTGTCAAATGCATCTTGCACCGGATCCATCCTGCGCTCTTCTTCTTCATCATCGGACGGAGCTTTAAACTCCATCGGCAAGATGAAGACCATGTTAACTGATGCTGACGGTTCAGATTCATCAGCTTTTCCCTTGACGTGCCACACTTGGAATTCACATGCTTCCTCTCTCGTGTGTGTTCCTCCTCTTGCTCTCTGTAGCGAAGCCTTTGGATTCTCCTCTTCTTGGACTTGGTCAACCCTCCAAGGCACCATTGGGGATAAGTATCGAGGTCATAGTGATACTTGCATTGCTGCTCGAATTCCTGATTCAGAGGCTCTTTATCAGGAAGCCGATCATTGACTTCAACTTCCAACTGATTTTGGGCTTCAACCTTGCCCCCCAGCCGATCATGTATGGGGACACGTATTTCTCCGTGTTCACCTTTGCTCATCGGCCTATAGCCTCTATCATCAACATTGCCTCTTGAAAGTATGGTGGTCGTCGCGTGGTTTGCTGCATTCAGGGCAGTTATCAGCAGAAGGGACACCACCAATGGTCCTCATCACGTCAACTCCTTTCTTCCTGGAGACACCTTTCTCTATCCTCCCAACGTTGATCCTTGCTTATCAGAATGCCGGACATGACAGTGCTGCGCGGTCCTCTAGAACTCAGCCCCTTGCTCGTGCCGGCTTTGATTCTCCAATCCTTCAGCCGATACTTGCATTCTTGGGTCCACCACTCCTGACTGCCTGGCTCGCTAGAAAGTCAATACTTTAGCCTTACCCTTGCTAACCTCCACCATGTTTGTAGGAAAAGGGTAACCGTATATCTTCATCGGCTTCGCAGGATTATCAAACTTGATTCTCCCTTGCTCGATAGCCAATTGGATCAACTGATGGAAGGCTCTGCACTCATTGGTCCTGGTGCAGCGTGAGTTGAAGTCACGTCAAAGATAGACATCATCTCGATCTCCCCAGTAAGATCGGGGAGCAGCAACTCGTCGAGGTTGCTGTGTTGAGTTGCCGCAAGGGTCTCCGGCTTCCTAGAGTCGGCTAGGTGGCTGCTAAAGCCACCCAAGCCATTGAAACGTAGATCCAGGAGCTGAAGATGAAAGTTGTGCCCTCATCAGGCACGGTGCTGGTGAAGCTGAAAGATACCATCGAGTTCTCTGGTGGATGGTTGATGAACACCCCTACCTAGCGCGCCAGCTGTCAGTGTTTTACCTTCACGCCCACTAAGGGATACCCCCAACGTGGTGAGTTTGTAGATAGGGTGTTGCCGAGATCAAGAACTTGAAGGTGCAAGGAACACAAAGTTTAGATAGGTTTGGGCTGCTGAGAGCGTAATACCCTATGTCCTGTGCGGTTTGTACTGCCTTAGGTGGTGATCAGGTGATATTTTGTTTGGAGAGGGTCCCTGTCTGCCCTTATATAGTTTGGGGGGATAGGATTACATGGGAGTCCTAGTCAGATACGAGCTCAGGAGTCCTACCTGAGTAGTATTCGGGTAGTTTCCTTCTGTTCCAACTAGTTTCACTACTATATGAGTAGTTCTACTATGCTAAGAGTAGTTACAACTAGTGTAGGGCATGGGCCATGTCCCACCCCTTATCATGTAAGATGTAGGCCATGTGCGCAGTCCCGTAGGCCTAGGTCTAACAAGCCCCCGAGCTCTTCACAGTTGAGTACTGCAGGCTTCCGAGTACATCTGCACGGATCATATCAAGACTGCACTAGGGATTAGACAACACTCTAAATGTTCTTAAAAGAACAACACATTCAATGCATTCGCTTTGTTTGATCATGGATTAAGCATACACGTACTATTTGACCTCATAACCAAAAACAACTGCCAAATATCTTTGGACTTACGTGGTTAATTTTGGTGGCATAATACATACGTCTCTCTTTGTAATAACTAGTCGATAAATCCTATCCGTCTTAACCTATTAATCATGGTTAATGTACCTGCAGAAACCACAATTGTATATCATGAACCTTTCATGCCAGCACATCATGAAAGCATCCCCAAACATTACTGTTCACTATAGAAACAGTATCCGTACAATTTATGCCGTATGGACGATGTTAACATATGTTACATCTGCAACATATTCACGGGGGTATCGTATGAAATGGGGGTATGAACAGCGATCACCATACCCTATGCCTAACCATATACTCCCAGTATAATCAACTTATCGTTGGTATATTGGCAGCATCTCAAGCAAGCCGCTGCTTGAGAAACAACGTTTGGTTCGCATCACCGACGGGAAGGCCAAGCTCTCTCAGTTGGCTGAGGATCCTTACCCTCTTACCTCATCGTCAAATGCGTCGTTATAGAATATAAAATTGATTATGCTCGAAAGTAAGTTTTTACAGAAATGTAGTGCTGGAAGTTAGAGTAGTACTATATATATATTAGTAGCCACCTGCTAGCTCCCATATAAACCCTTAGGACTTTATGATCTAAGCACAAACCTTAACGAGTCCAACGTAATTTATAAACTCTTTTGTTAAACAAATTTTTATTCTAAAAGCATTTTTAGGAGCGGCTGCAATCCTAGGTACCCTTACATCTCTGGTACCGGCTGTAAGCATAAACCTACAGCTCTGATACTAGCTGTGGCAGAACCACTTGAATTATTCCGGCTCAAGCGCGCTAGACATCGCTTAGGCAGGCGACAAAAGCTCAGCGCACTTCAAATGGAACAACTCATTGGTCTGTCGGGTCACCGCCCGATTCAACCACGGTTACCCAGGATCGATGTAGGTTTACCTCATATGAAGACGAGTCCAGCCTGACAACAGCTCGCAACTTTTACACCACAGGATAATTAAACACTATTACACAGGGGTTTTATTTCATCCTAGCTAATACAAATTTATACAAGCATTATTCGAAACTTCAAGTTTACCAAGCAGTATTCAGAGTTAGCAGTGAAAGCAACAACACAACTACATACGTCGCAGAAGTAGGCACCATACTTAGCCCAAAGCATGGCATTACATCGAAGGGTCATTGCCGGCCGGGGACGGATCCCATTCCACGGACCAGCAAGCAGAACAGTGCCGGGCCAAGTTAGACTATCCTCTTGAGTCACAAACGACATACCTAAAAACCATATTACTAGCAAGGCTTAGTATACTAATACTTAGCAAGGCTTACCCGGCATTTGGGTATACTTAGCCCATAACTAGACCATGATAGATTGAACGGCTCTAGTTTTGTTTTGCTGAAAAGCAACAAAGAGTATATCCTTACTTTCATATTTTAGTTTTTAGATTCTAGTTTTCTTTTAATTATTCTAGGTCAGCACCTATACTAGTCAAGCGAGGTAGATATTACGCATCCATCAAAATTATTCTATTAACTGTTATTGTTATTACTCTATGTGGCAGAAGTATCAAGCAGTCTCAATATAAGCGAGAAACGGACAATTCTGAATCGAATTTCATAACCTTGCAAGGGATCGTAACTCACACGCTCGGAAACTTAACTTTCCGGGCAACCATTCCCATCTTATTCCGGGTCGTGGATCAGGGCCACCACCAGCGACTGTAGGACCATACGCACATTCACTGTGCGGGACGTACGTCTATAGCACGACTGTATGGCCGTACTCCCGTCCGCTACACGAAACGTATTCCCACACTTTGGTGCGTGTGTGTGACAAAAACCAAAAATCGAGTGGTGGGGCAAGTCCACTTGCCGGGCCAATCAGGTAATAGGCTTACCGCGTACCATATTTACGGTATGTGGCTAGTACTTTCAAACACTTGACCACCACTACCACACACTGTGACCTTATCAAACTTAAATCAACACAGATGGGGTATTCTTTCAAGTCATGATATCGTACATAACCCCATCCGTTATCCTTATAGTGATTGCAGAAAGATAAACAATCAACTCCTATATCGCGCGAGTGACAGGAAATCACTCGACTTCTGCCGGTCCTATTAGCAGAGCATCTATTCCGTAAGGACTCGGAAAAACATTACATAGGTTCCTAAGTTTCATGCATCTAGGGTTTCATTACAACTCCTAAAACTTAATGCACAATATAGATATATAACATAATGAGTGCATAATTTGAAAAAAAACTGGATTATGCACCGGGGCTTCCCTTCTTGGGTGGGGCTAGGGTCAGAAATGTCAACAACTTCCGAACTTTGGTTTAGGGCTTCAGTAAGATCCTCGGTGACATTCACTTGGTCTTCAGATATACCCTGCTCGGGTTCCGGGACCGATTCGTAGGTTCCGTCTTCAGGTGTCGTCGATTCTACATGATATGCAATGATTTGAATTAAGTGATTATTAAGTCAATAATTTTCCTTCACGATAAGGTTGCAATCCAACAATTCACATTCACAACACCACAAAGCAAAGGATTTGAATTCTAAGAATTCAAATTTATTTATTATACATTAATCCAATTGACTCTACTAATATCATAAATAATTTCTAAACATAAGAGAATTGAGGTTAAGAATTTAACTACACACACTTTGAGTTGATACAAAGCTTCTGCTAATTTCTTATTTTTAAACCTAGCAGGTTAGTGGTACAAAAATGAACAAATTCAAACTTAAGTTAACAAGTTTTATTTTTAGTTTGAAATCTATAGGGCTCTGGCTTTGAATTTTGGTGAGTGTGTTTACTTCTATCAGATAAGCTTGCCATAAATTTTTCATAAATTTTTGAAAGCAGAAACTAAGTTATTTGAATTAAATTCAAATTTCAAGTTTAAATCAAAACCTTAAGTTAAACAGTGCTATAAAATTATTCAAAATTTACTATGAATTACTCAACATCAGAACAACATATGGTAAAAAATCTAAGCATGAAAGCATCAGCAACATGCTTGAATAAATTTACTTCATTTCAAGTTTACTTTGCACAAATTTAAATGGGTTCAAGTTAGAGTGTAGTACTGATGGTGAAATTTATACACAAGTCCACTTATATCACATACAAGTTGTATACCAAAAATTACATGAAATAAAGCTCACATGTAAAAGATACCTAAAAGATTCACTTTTGATAGAATTTAAAATAGAACTTAAAATATTATGTTTCAAACAAAACTTTAGTAACAAAAGTTGTAGAACTAAACTCCTAGAGTATAACAGATTTAGTTTGACAATTTTTGAATTTTTCTACAAATTTCTATCGATTTTCAAAGCTGGCTGATTTGAATTGAGGGGGTACTGATATTTTTGCAGAAAAGACCCTAGAAAGAAAAGAAGACTTCCAATTGGGTCCCTGGTTGGTTTGAACAGAGGGACAGCACCACGGCGATCAAATTCCTGCGAGGAGGCTCACCAGCGGCGAGGGGAAAGTGGGGGAGAAGGTTCAGGAGCTCACGGCGGACTCGGGGGTGGCAGGAACCGAAGAAGGAAGGTGTAGAGACGGCGGTTCGACAGAGGACCAAGCCGGCGCGGCGAGTTTCCGAGGTGGCGGTGGCGTTCTGGTGGTTGGAGTACAAGAAGGCAATGGGAAAGTGGCCAAGAAGCTTCTACACGTAGATGTGGTGCTAGTGGTGAGCTCGGTGAGGGTCAAGAGGGGGCGAAGCGTCGGGACGTTGGTGAGGCCGAGCGGCTGCGGTGGACAGGACTACCGGTGCGGTGTTCTGGTTGCATGAGCATGAGGGGATGGAGAAGAGCTAGCTAGGAAGCTTTAGTGGGATGTGGTGGTGCTGATGGAGCACGGGATTGCGGGTGTGGGGCGGCCGAGGTGGCTGATGGCAGTGAGAAGAGACTACAACGGAGGTCCGGCGGCGGTGCTAAGTGGAGAAGAAGAAGAGGGGCGAAAATGCAGGCACGTGAGAGGATAAAAGAAGCCGAGGAGGGCTCCTAGACGTGCTGCAGAACCAAGAAGAGGCACGAGCCAGCTGGAGCAGCCGCTGGCGGCCGGCGGCACGCGTGGTGGCTGCGGGCGACGGCGGTGCGACATGGCGGGGCGGGGAAAAGTCAGCGGGGGTCGGGCGTGTCAGACCCGGGGCTACGGGGCTGGGTACATAGCATAGTTTAAGAGATTAAGTCTGTCTTATCTCTTATTTATCTCGTTTATGTCTTATTTACCCCATTTAAGTAGGAGATAGAGCTAACCGATACAGAGGGAATCTACTCGAGATATGTTCTGGTATGATTCCTTAGCTGGTGTTGGTTAGTATCTTTGTAACCCTAGCCTCTCGAATATATAAGAGAGGATAGGGACCCCTCTAAAAAAACACGATCTCTAGGTCATTCTACACCCAAGGCAATACAAACTGCCACACAGGACGTAGGGTATTACGCACCTCGCGGCCCGAATCTGTCTAAGTTTTGTGTTCCTTGCACCTTCAAGTTCCTGATCTCGGTGTCTTCTCGCCTAAACTTACCACCTTGGGCATATCCCTCGGTGGGCAGCTGGTAAAACACCGACAGCTGAAGCACCAGGTAGGGGGACGCGTCGAAGATCCATCGGCGAGCTCGATGGCGACTTTCAAATTCTCCAGGTCAATTACCTCTCAGGGCACGACCTTCGTTTTTGGCTCGTGGGTTTGCATCACAGATGGTGTGGGCGATTTTTGGTGATTCCTCATCGACATGAAGCCAAAGACTTCCGCTGCGGATCTCCACAGCGACCTCGACAAGTTCGTCGACGATCTCGACAACTTGTCAACCTGTGCTTATGCAACAAAGATCGAGATGGAGTCCGCTCCAGGCTCGACTTCTTCCAGCGTTGCAGCAACTTCCCCTGGGTTGGACTCGTTCCAATCTAGTGATTCGCGTAACCGATCCCAACTCGGTTCATGCAAACTGGCCACTGATCTCCAGGAGGCCAACGTCTCTGGGTCTCTCTCCATGCTAGAGAAGGACCTGGACTTTCTGCTCCAGGACGAAAGGCCTGAAGCCACCGCGTGTCGGGGGGCTTCGGGTTGTTTTGGCGCCGGTGATCTAGTGATCACCTCCATGCCGGAGGGGCGCATTGTGCATTGGTGGGGCATGGCGCTCTCCGATCTACTCGAGGCGGAGGGTTGACTTGTGGCTCACCGCGAGCCCCTACCCTTTCAAGAGGGCAGCCCATTGGCTACCGCGGCGGAGGGGTCGACTGAACTAGTCGACGTAAGCTCTCATGAGCTCACCTCCCGCCAGGTGCTAATGGCGGAAGAAGGCGAGGATGACGGTGGTTTTCCCATCGTCGACTTTGAAGCGGTCTCTGAAGATGAGGCCACTGCCAAAGCTGGCGAAGAAACTGACGCCGATCGCGAGGCGCGGAGGGCTAGGAACAGGGCCCGTGCAATCCGGCGTAGGAGGGCCAATGAGCGTAGGCGATCTATGTATCGCGAGCTTGACCCTGAGTTTGTCACCGTAAGCGAACGGGGTTTCAGGACCCCGTTGGCCAACATTGCCAGGGTTACGGCCATCCTCGAGCGCAGCCATGGTCCGGCCATCCTTTACGTGCAGAGGGCCTGGATCCAGTTGGATCAACAAAATCCAGCTTCCACCATCAGGGAGGAGCGCGTGGGTGAGAGTCGGAGCCAGGCTCACAGCCGAACGGCCGACGGTCGCCCTCGACTCCAGCCCAGCCACAACAACAACAACGCTTGCGGGAGCCAGGCCCCTAGCGGGAGGCAGCAACCACCTTCAGGGGGTAACCCGCAAAAGGCCAATCATCGGCCTCCTACAGAAGACTTGCGCCAGCATATTAATGAAGGCCGCGATGCGCGGACTGTGATCTCCTCCAGGCGTAAGGTACGTGAAGAAGTCGAGACTGAAGGGACTGATTGCAGTGATCGTTTTCCAGCTTTCTCTGCATGATTCAGCAGCTATAAGTATCCTGAGGGCTTCAAGCTGATCGGCATCACCAAGTACGACGGCAAGCAGGCCCCTCAGCAGTGGCTCCGTTGTTATTCCACGGCCATTGAGGTCGCAGGAGGCTCGAACAACACCAAAGTCATCTACTTTCCGATGGCTTTGGACCCTACGCCGCTCACCTGGCTGGAGAGCCTCAGCAGCAACTCCATCGATTCCTGGGAGTGCCTCAAGAAGGTCTTCATCGACAACTTCCAGGGAGCGATCACTCGTGCAAGTACTCGTCATGATCTTGCCCAGTGTAAGCAGGAACGTAACGAGCTCCTGCGGTCCTACACACGTTGTTTCTTCGACATCCGCGCCACCATCGCGAACATTTCGGAGGACGACATCATCAACTGCTTCTACAACGGCATCACCGACCCAAGCATCTACAGAGATTTTGGGCGGAACAGGCCGAAGACCGTTGCGGGCCTTCATGATATGATGCACGATTGGTCCGAACAGGAGGAGAAGATGCGGGAGCGGTTCCTGCGACGTCAGGATAGCAACCTGAGGCGCCCAAACGACAACCGCAACGATAAAGGCCAGCGGGACTTTTTGGGTCCACCCCGGAAATGAAAGCCAGATGATATCATCATGGCTATGGATCATCCTTCATGGGGCAAGAAGTCGACAACGCAGGAGGAGTTCGAGAAGCTCCTGTAGAAAAAGTGCCCATGGCACCCAGGTGCCAACCACGCTGCCATTAACTACTACCACCTTCGGAGGACGTTCAACAACTCCGGTGGTGGTAAGAAGAACAAGAAGCCTGCGGACAAAGAACCCGAGGATGACGACCACGATGATCAAGGGCACAACCCAAAGTTTCAGGACGCTTCGAAGGTTGTCAACATCATCTTCAGAGGAGATGAGGATTTTAGCTCCAGGCGGGACCAAAAGCTGCTTCTCCGGGAGATCATGTCCGTTGAGCCGGCGGTACCACGACCACTCCGTTGGTCGGAGGTCCCCATCTCGTTCTCTCGCGACGACCAATGGATGAGCTTTACAGAACCCGGAAAGTTTTCCTTGGTCCTCGATCCTGTGGTGGCGAAGGTCAAGCTCACCAAGGTCCTCATCGATGGCGGAAGCGGGCTCAACCTCATCTTCGTCAGCACATCCCCTTTTTACGGCATGCTGGTTCCCAGCAAGTCCCCTTTTTACGGCATCGTCCCAGGTAACGCGGCACACCCACTTGGTATGGTCGTCCTCCCAGTCACCTTCGGCATGAGGGAGAACTACCGCACTGAGTTTGTCAAGTTTGAAGTAGCTAACTTCGAATCTTATTACCATGCAATTTTGGGCCATCCGGCACTTGCCAAGTTTATGGCAGTACCACTTTACGTTTATCTACTTCTCAAGATGCTAGGGTTAAGTGGAGTTCTTACTCTCCGAGGCGACTTAAAGAAGTCGTATGACTGCAATCAGGAGGCAATTCAGTACTCCTCGACTACTCGTGTGCCAGATGTTTCCAGAGAAATACTCGCGGCCGCGCAGCAGCTATCCCAGTCTGGGCTGGAGATTCCTTCCAAGAAGGCCAGCAAGTCGAGCATCCAGTCGACTGACGACGTGGCCCTCAAGACGATCCAGCTCCAGGAGGGAGATTCATCTAAAACCGCTATCATCGGCGCGGGCTTAGGTGACAAATAGGAACTCGCGCTCGTTAGCTTCCTTCGGGCTAACCGAGACATATTCGTGTGGAAACCAGCGGATATGCCAGGGGTGCCCAGGGAGTTGATCGAGCATGCTTTGAATATACACCCAAAGGCTGTGCCTAAGAAGCAACGCCTACGAAGGTTTGCTCACGATAAGCGTGAGGCCATCAAACGGGAGATAGCTAAACTTCTCGCAGCTGGATTCATTAAAGAAGTAATCCATCCAGAGTGGGTAGCTAATCCCGTTCTTGTAAAGAAAAAGAACAATGAATGGAGAATGTGTGTCGACTACACTGATCTCAACAAGCACGGCCCAAAGGATCACTTCGGGCTCCCGCGCATTGACCAAGTTGTCGATTCGACAGCTGGTTGTGTTATTCTTTGTTTTCTTGATTGTTATTCAGGATATCATCAGATAGCGCTCAAGGAGGAGGACCAAATCAAGACTGCATTCATCACCCCGTACGGGACATATGCCTACAAAACCATATCCTTCGGGTTGAAGAATGCAGGAGCAACCTATCAGCGCGCGATCCAGATGTGCTTCGCGGATCAGCTGCACTGGAATGTTGAAGCCTATGTGGATGACGTGGTCATCAAGACCAGGGATTCCGACAAGTTGATTGCAGATTTGGAGGAAACATTTAGTAGTCTGTGCAGATTTCGGTGGAAACTCAATCCTACCAAGTGCGTTTTTGGAGTAACTTCAGGAAAATTGCTTGGGTTCATCGTTAGCAACTGGAGCATCGAAGCCAATCCTGTAAAGATCATGGCCATCACTGATATGGAGGCTCCGGCCACAATCAAGAATGTGCAGAAGTTAACAGGTTGTATGGCAGCGCTGAACAGGTTCATCTCCCGACTCGGGGAGAAAGGACTACCCTTCTTCAAGCTCCTGAAACGCCAAGATAAGTTCTAATGGACGGAGGAGGCCGAGCGGGCCCTGCAGGATCTGAAACATCACCTTCAGTCACCTCCGATCCTTACAACACCATTGCCGGGGGAGGAAGTACTACTCTACATCGCGGCAACAACTCATGTTGTCAGCAGTGCTATTGTAGTCGAGCGAGGCGAGGAAGGCCATGCATTTGGAGTGCAGAAGCCTGTCTACTTCATCAGCGAGGTACTCTCCGAATCCAAGGTACGATACCCCGCCGTTCAAAAGCTTTTATATGCAATTCTAATCGCATCAAGAAAGCTACGCCATTATTTCGACGAGTACAAGATCACCGTGATTACGGATTTCCTGTTGGCAGATATTCTTCATAATCAAGATGCCACGGGGTGTATATCAAAGTGGGCAGTGGAACTGGGGGCTTTGTCAATTGACTTCAAGCCACGCACTACAATCAAGTCTCAAGCTCTAGTCGACTTCATGGCTGAATGGCGGGAGAATCAAGTCCCAACTCCGATCGACAAGCCAGAGCACTGGACCATGTACTTTGACGGGTCCCTCAAGCTCAATGGTGGCGGCGCTGGAGTTTTGCTTATTTCTCCATGAGGTGAACAATTGAAGTATGTCCTTCAGATCCTATGGGCGGTATCCAACAATGAAGCCAAGTATGAAGCCTTGCTTCATGGCCTTCATTTGGCAATATTACAAGGGATCAAGCGACTACTTGTGTATGGCGATTCTCTTCTCGTTGTGCAGCAAGTCAACAAAGAGTGGGACTGCAACAAGGAGACGATGGAGGCCTACGTGCAAGAAGTGCGCAAGCTAGAAAGCAGATTTTCCGGCTTGGAGGTTCATCACGTGCTGCGAGAGCACAATGTTGGCGCAGACACCTTGTCCAAACTAGGGTTGACACGTGCTCAGGTCCCACCGGGAGTCTTCGTCCAGGAGCTCAAGCAGCCATCCATCAAGTCTTCTCCGCAGGTAACCATCGACGCGGGTCCCCAACTACCCGATCGAGAGGTTATGTGCTGCAAGAGGACTGGCGAGAGGCTTTTATCGACTTCATCCGAGATCAAAAGTTATCGGCAGGAATTGATGCCAGAAGCGCAGAGGCGGCACGCGTCATGCGCAGAAGCAAGGGTTTTGTCCTGGTCAGCAGCAAGCTCTATCGGCGCGGCGCTCGGTCTGTGTTCTCATGAAGTGCGTCACAAAGAAAGAAGGTTACAACATATTGCGGGAGATCCACGAGGATGTCTGCGGTAACCACGCAGCTTCAAGAATGCTAGTGGGGAAGGCATACAGGGCTGGTTTTTGGGGGCCCACTGCAGTATCTGACGCGGAGGATCTCGTGTGCAGGTGCCAAAACTGTCAATTCTTCGGCAAACAGACTCATGTTCCAGTCCACAACCTCATCACCATACCGCCATCCTGGCCCTTTGCTTGTTGGAGCCTCGACATGATTGGGCCCTTCACAACGGCGCCAGGCAGTTTCACCCATGTTCTGGTGGCTATTGACAAGTTTACCAAGTGGATTGAGTATAAACTGATAGCCAAGCTCACACCAGATCGGGTTGTTGACTTCATCTCAGATATCTTGCACCACTTCGGTTTCCCCAATACCATCATCACAGACTTGGGATCCAATTTCACGGCCAACCAGTTCTGGGAGTTCTGTGAGAATGCATGCATCAGGGTTAAATATGTCTCGGTCACACACCCAAGGGCCAATGGACAAGTCGAAAGGGCGAACGGTTTGATAATCGACGGCCTCAAGAAGAGACTCTACGATGAAAATAGCAAGAAGGGGGGCAAATGGATACATGAGTTGCCGCATGTCGTCTGGGGGCTTCGGACTCAGTCCTCCAAAGCCACAGGACAAACGCCTTTCTTCCTCGTATACCGATATCATGTGGAAGTCCCCAAGGGTTGAGATGTACAATGAAGGCGAGGCGGATGAGGCGAGGCAATTAGAGCTTGATTCTGTCGAAGAGGCTCACTGCACCGCTCTCGTTCAGTCAGCCCGATACCTGCAGGGGATCCGGCAATATCATTATCGCAACGTGAGGGAGTGGTCATTCAGCATCGGTGACTAGGTCTTGCGTTGCATTCAAGACGAGTCCGGCCTACACAAGCTCAATTCAAGATGGGAGGGCCCGTTTGTCGTCAAACAGGTTACAAGACTAGGGTCTTATCGACTACAATATCCCGAGGGTCAAGATGTTCTGAACTCTTGGAACATCCAGAACCTGCGCAAGTTTTACCTACGAGAAGATGGCCGGATGTAGCTAAATCTCCGGGGGCTTAGATGGCCCCCTTTCCTCGAATCAGTTCGGAGGCTACGCGCCACACGACTCGGGTTGAAGGTCTTTCTGTAAACATGCGGAGGCTACGGCCACTTGCAGCATTTACATAACTCAGCTCCTTGTCGTGAATTGTACGGAGGCCACGGCCACGTTTCTATCTTATCGATTTCATGTCTCGACGTAACCATTCGCTCTGTTCATATCTTCTACGGCTCAACTTCCGCCGCGACCTTGGATAGTCGCACGGGACAGCAGTCGCATCTATCCCAACAAATCGACCCGTTCGACTAGTTTATATCCAGCTTGTTGGATGGGCTCGCGTAAAGAGCTACCTCGACTACATCCTGAGTCATTCAACTCAGGGTACTTTCGTTCTTGCCATAAACACGGCAGGGTCGCGGCGATGCCCACTTCCGCTCCCAATGAGTTCGAACCATCCGTCCGGTTCTTACCTAACTCAAGGAGCGCGCTCATATGAGGAGAGACTTCGACTACACCCAGAGTCGGTGCACTCGGGGTAGTTTTGTTTTTCTGCCTTACACACGGCAGTTCCGCGATGATACTTGCGTTCTTTCCTAACAGTTTAGACCCGCTCAGTAGAGTTGTGGCTACCTTGTTAGATGAGTACCCGTTTGGAGCTATGACTACCTTCCGGGTTGCTACACCCAAGTAGTGTCTACTACTTAGCCCCGTAAGCCTGGATTCCAATTCAGCCAAGGCACACACACACAAGTAGAGACATCAAAGAAACTATATATACAAGGAAGTAAAAACTTGTTCTTTATACCCTAATCCTGCAGTACACTTTGAACTATTTGTTCCGCTACAGGTCGGGCTTCTTGGAGGTGTTGGTTGAATTGACCCTCGGTGCAATCTGCAGCCATGCCCTGAGCAAATATCTCCAATTGCGCGTTCGGTAAAAACGACTTCACAACTGCAAGGGCGTTGCTGATGCATGCAACTGGAGCCTCTGTGAGGAATTTTAGCATTTTCTTCGGGGCTTCACGGAGTTGCTCTAGCAGGGGCCGCGGGCTTGCTTCGCCTTCCTCTGGGGGATCCACCATGTCCACCAACTCCCGGGCGGCCCCCCGGAGATCTTCGAGCTCTTTCTGTTGCTGCTCTTTTTCTTCGCCTAGCGTCTTGACTTGCTGAAGGCAGTCGGCGAACTGTTGTTCAGTATCGCTGATCACCTTCTGCAACCTCTCAACGTCATCTGTACGCCGATACAGCAGGTTCTTCATATCAGTAAGCAGCTCTTCTTTATATATTAACATTTTCCTAAGTTTTGTGGTGAAGAGCTTTTTCAGAATCCAGGACAAATTGATAAATGCAAGTACTTGAGGGAAGCAATGGCTTATCTTGGTGCGCTTTCCTCTGATCTTTGAGCTGCTCCTGGTGCGCCTCTTCCTGCTCCCTGAGCTGCTCTTGGTGCGCTTTCCCTTGCACCTCAAGTTGTTCTCGGAGTTCGGAATTCGCTGCCTCGAGGGAGCAGATCTTTGTCTTGTTGTCGGCGATGTGCCTTTCCAGGGAGGCGAGCTCTTGGCGATCACTCACGATGGTTTTCAGCTCCTCTGACTGTGGCAGACCCGCTCAAATTATTCCGGCTCAAGTGCGCTATTGATCGCCGTACAACTGCAATCAGCTCAGCGCACTTCAAACGGAACAATCCTTTGGTCTGTCGGGTCTCCGCCCGATGCAACCACGGTTCAGCAGGATCGAAGCAGGTTTATCTCGCACGAAGGCGAGTTCACATCACAGAATAGCTCATCAACTTTTAATTTACAGTCATACATACATTATTACAAACCGAGTTCAAAGATAAGTAAACTTATACAAATCATGTTCAACTGACAAGCATAACAGCTTGTCCAAACTCACAGCGGAAGAAAAAAAGTTTTACGCGACTACGTTCGTCGCGAAGACGGACACCAAGCTTAGCCCAAGGCTTGATGTCACTCCGGAGGGTCAGTGCCGGCCGGGGACGGGTCCCACTCCACGGACCAGCCAAACGGAACGGACGTTGGCCACACAAGGTTGTCCGTGGGACTCTCGTAGGTTGTACCTGAAAACAGATATTGGCAAGGCTGAGTATTCTAATACTCAGCAAGGCTTACCCGGGGCTGGGTATACTTTAGCCCATAACTAGACTCATGAAGGCATTGTAAAGGCTCTGGGTTTATTTTCAGCTGAAAAGTAACAAAGAGTATGAACTATTTTCAAGTTTTAGCTTTCATTTTCTAGTTGAGTATTTATTCTAGATTAGCACCTACACTAAGCAAGCAAGGTAGTGATTATCATCCATCAAGATTATCCTTCATTAGTTCCACTTCTTACTCAATGTGGTAAAAGGGATAAGCAATCTCAATCTTCGTGAGAGGCGGACGATTCGAATCGAATTTGACCTTACAAGGTAAACCTAACACACACGCTTGGAAGATCCAACGATCGTTCCGAAGCAACCGTTTGCCTTTCATTTCGGGTCGTGGATCAGGTCCACCACAAGCGACTGTAGGACCGTACGCACACCCAATGTGTGCAGGACATACGTCTGTAGCGCGACTACAAAACCCGTATTCCTGTCTGCCTTGCAGAACGTACTCCCGCACGTCGGTGCGTGTAAACATAACATAAAATCGAGTGGTGGGAGGTATGTCCACTTGCCGGGCCGATTGGTTACTAGGCTTACCGCTTACCATATTTCGCGGCGTGTGGCTAGTACTTTCAAAAACTTAGCCACCACTACCACACATTCCGACCTTAAGACTTTTATCAAAACAGACAGGGTAAAACCTCAGGTCATGATACAACACATGACCCTGTCCGTCATCCTTATAGTGGTTGCAGAAATGTAAACATGCAATTCCTATATCGCGCGAGTGACAGGAAATCACCCGACTTCTACCGGTCCTATTAGCGAAGCATCTAACCGATAAGGACTCGGGAGCATTACATTGGATTCCTAGGATTCATGCATCTAGGGTTTCACTTCAACTCCTAAACTTAATGCAAGATATAATATAAATAAGCATAGATTGCAGTGTAAATAAAGTAATGGGATATGTCCGGGGCTTACCTTCTGGAGTGGGGGTGAGGGCAGGAGAGTCAGAGGTTTCCGAACTTGGGTTCGGGGCTTCAGTTAGTCCATCGACGACTTGCGCTGGATCTTCTGGGAAGCCTTGGTCTTGTCCTAAGACCAGTTCGTAGTCCCCGTCGTCGAGTGTCGTTGATTCTATATGAGATGCAATAAATTAAATAAGGTGAAATTTAAATTTAAAATTTCACATTTCAAATATTGTAACTCATCTAAATAACACACAAACATGCATAAAATAAAGAGGTTTTAGATTTAAAACACTATTTATAAAGATATTGTGGCAGAACCAACCTGAATTATACCGGCTCAAGTACGCGAGTCCACTCCAGAGGGCTCCAACGTGCTTCAAACGGTATAATCCCTTGGCCTGTCGGGTAACGTCCCGATAAACCACCGATACTCAGGATCAAATAAGGTTACCTCACACGAAGGTGAGTCCAGAGATACAATCACCATCACAATTTACATAACAGGGGATTACATTACAAGAGTTTATAAAAGTAGTACAAAGTTTCAAACTTAGAGAAAACAATACAAACTATTTAAGCTAAGACCTTTAGCAGCGGAAAACATACGCGATGATCTATAGCACGTCGACAAGACGGATGTCATGCTAAGCCCAGGCACGACATCACTCGGTATCACCAATGTTGGCCGAGGACGGATTTCATTCCACGGACCAACCTTCTGGAAGAGCACAGGGCCAAGGCAGGGAAGAGTAGGGTCTTCACAGATGTCACCTGAAAAACATACAACTAGCAAGGCTGAGTATACTAATACTCAGCAAGGCTTACCCGGAGTTGGGTATACTTAGCCCATAACTAGACTTATGAAAGCTTATAATTGTTCTGGGTTTAGTTTCAGCTGAAAAGCAACAAAGAGTAGATCCTTAATTTCCAGTTTTAGCTTTCAGATTCTAGTTAATTATCCATTCTAAGTAAGCACCTATATCTAAGCAAGCATGGTATAATCTTTTGTCAAGCATCATCTTTGATAACCATAATATTGCTCTTGTTACTCTATGTGGAAAAGGGGATAAGCAGTCTCATTTCATCGTGAGAGGCGGACGATTCCTGAATCGAAATTCAACCTTGCAAGGTAAACCTAACTCACACGCTTGGAACACCACAGGGTCGTTCCGAAGCAACCGTTTACCTTTCATTCCGACTCGTGGATCAGATCCACCACAAGCGACTGCAGGTCATACGCACTTCCAAAGTGCAGGACGTACGTCTGTAGCGCGACTACAAAACCCGTACTCCTGGTTGCCCAGCAACACGTATGCCTACACGTCGAACTAAGTAACCAGAAGAAGCAAGACGAGTGGTGGGAGGTATGTCCACTCCTCGGGCCGATTGGCTACTAGGCTTACCGCTTACCATATTTCGCGGCATGTGGTTAGTACTTTCAAACACTTAACCCGCACTTCCACACGCTGCGACCTTAACAGATTCAACAACACATACGGGGTATCACCTCAACCATGATACCTCACAGAACTCCCGTCCGGTATCCTTATAGTGATAACAGGAATGTAAACATTACAATTCCTATATCGCGCGAGTGACAGGAAATCACCCGACTTCTACCGGCCCTATTAGCCTAGCAGCTAGTCGGACTCAAGAGCTAGTATCCATCACATTGGTTCCTAGGAGAATGCAACTAGGGTTTCAAGCAATTCCTAAGAACTTAATGCATAGAATACATAAATAGATATAGATTGCAGTATAATTAAAATAGTGGGTTATGTCCGGGGCTTGCCTTTACTGGTGGGACTGAAGTCAAAAATGTCAATATCTTCCGAACTTTGGTGCGGGGCTTGCGATATTCCTTGGTGACGCTCATTTGGTCTTCAGAAACATCCTCTGTAGACTCCGGGGAGATCTCGCAGGTACCGTTGCTGAAAGTAGTCGTATCTACATGTAATGCAACATTACATTCAAATGTGCACACAAAACTATTTTACTTCACAACAAAGTTGCAATTCAACATTCATTTAACAAGCTACTCACATAACAATCAAAAGAGATCTGAAACTAAACTTAGGTGAAGCTTTAGGGAGATAACTAATCAGAATCAGCTGCATGTTGAGGGTTACAACAGAGCTGATTGGAAACAACGAGGGTTTAGCTGATTGACGAGTGCATCGGGTTCCTAGACGATCAATGAAAGTATCGATTACCCTGGCAGAAGGATGATTTCTAAAGTAATGGTTTTAACTAAGAGGTGCTTAGGTGTTATCCTGGGTAACTAGGTGTGATTGTATCGACTCGATTACGTCAGCACAACAATTGAGTGACGTATAGCCGAAAGGAGTGTGATTGAGGGTACATGACCGGTAGATATAGATAGCTGATCTCTCAGTCGATAAATCGGCTGATAGAGGTGTGTGGAATGGAGATAGGAAAACTAAGATTGATCGGCCGTGTTTGACCGACATGGAAAAGCAACCAAAATCGGCTTGGGTCAGCCGATGGCAAGAAGCATCGATTGACAGCGGATACATAGAAACATTCTAGATTTAAGGAAAACGGATGCTGAGTGGTCGGGTTGATAACTTGATACTGAAGCATATCTGTCGAAACGTATTAGCTAAGCAAAAGATGCACACGGACTAATAAGGATCTATATATGACAAGGAACTTAAGGAAACAACAAACAAAACGAGGATAACGTCTTAACGGTAAGGATATGAGCACTTCGTAGGAAAGGATTAACTAGATATCGCATATCTCTACTTAAGACCTAACTTCTATAGCTTACTCTTTAGTTATAACATAAGCATACAATATAAAGCACAATATAACATTCATTCCCTAATATTTGATCTAGACCACACATCAAAGACTTTCACTTAAGATCACAACATAAAACTTATAGGTTTTGACTTAGGGTTTCAAACGAAACTGATTTTACATTTTTATGAACTTCCTATGAAAATCTATGAAATGTAGAAATTCATCGATTTGAAATAAAGAAAGTTCTGGAAATTTTACAGAAAACACCCTAGAACTATCTAAAACGTAGCAATCAAGTCCCTAGTCCGGGAAAACAGAGAATAGGAAGATATCGACGATATTCCGGCAAAGGAATCACCGGTATTAGAAACATTCAAAGAATCAGGGCAAACCTTGGTTGTGGAGAAGAACAAGTGGAAGTGAATTCCTGCGGTGAATAGGATTGGCAATGATAAGATGAGCTCGGTGATGACGAGATTCCGTGGATGACAAAGGAGTTTGTCGGGGATGGTCGCCGTGGGTGGAAGATGGCCTGTTGTCTCGCACGCGCTTGCTGAATCGAGTCGTGCTGGCCACTGGCAAACACTTCCGCTCGCATTTGCGAACGCGCCAGTTTAAATTCCGCTCGGACCTCCGGGTCTTGCAATTCCGCCACCCTCTTCACCTGTTGCGACGCCATTAAGGCCGGTCTATCACCGCCGCCGGTCTTGCGCTGTGCGTCGAATCCGCGCTACGTTACTCCTGCCTTCACTTCCGCACGGATGAAGGGAGTTCGCCGTGCGTGGCTCCTCCGAGCTCGTTGCATCCGGTCGCCACCTCAGCTTTGCCGTCTTTCCTTTCGGCTCGCCGCTCCTCGTGTATCTCATGAGCGAATGAGCTCGCACCTTTCCTTTCAATTTATCGGCCTTTGTCGGGCGTGCTCCATTGGTGGCAGTGCCCCAGACTGGCGACCGCCTCCTTCCCGTGCTTGCTCGCGTCGGCGCCGGCCTAAAGATTGGGTTCCCGTCCCTGAATAACAGCCGCCATCGCTACTCCTGCACCATCGCTGACAGCCTCACCGACACTTCCGCATACGTATGCCTGCGCGTCCCCGCACCGCGAGCTCCGCGCTCAAGCTCGCGCAGACCGTTCTTCAACGCGTCACCGGTCCCGTATTCGCACGCGCACGCCTGCACTTCGTCGTTCTGCTCGGCCACCTCTAGCACCTACCGCACGCGCCAATCCCGCGCGCCCACGCTTCTGCTCCGCCGCGCGCGCACTGCTCTACCCGTGCGCCCGCATCTGCCGCACCTTCGTCGGCCTGCCGCCGCGCCCGAGCCAGTGCGCTCCAGTGCCCGCTTGCTCCTAGCGCCTGCGCAGCGTTGCCTGGATCCACTTTGCTCCTCCTGCACCGCGTGCTTGCGCCGCGCCAGCTCTGCTCCTGCGCTCACCCGCTCACACTCATCTCCCGAGCCGCGCGCACCTGCTCGCCCACATCCAGCGTGCCTCCGCTCGGGCCGCTCGCCCAGCAACCGCGCCGCCTGGGCTCTGACCGCCCAGCGCCCGCGCCTGGCGCTGCCCACCACGCCGTGTACTGCTGCCCGCGCTTGCCCGGACCTGCCGCTCCCTGCCGGGGCCGCCTAGCGCAGCGCCACTCGCTCCGCTTCACGCGCTTGCTGTCCCGGCGCCGGCCCGCGCGCTACGCCGCCTGCGCCGCCTGGGCCCGCCCCGCCAGCACCCGCATGTCGCGTGTGCGCCCCGCCGCCAGCTGCGCGTCGTGCTTGGGCCGCTGGGCGCCGCCAGCTCTGTGCCCGGGGCCGCGCTCCGCCTACCGCTCGGGCCCCGCTGCAGCCTGGGCCAGCCTCCAGCGTCGCCCGCAGAGCTGCTCGCTCCCACGCGCAGGGGCCTGGCGCCGCACCACTCGCGCGCTCCTGCCGTGGGTCGCCGCCCCGCCCGCGTGGGCCGCCGCCAGCCTCCACTCTCCTCCCACGGCCGCCGCTTGTGCGCCTGCCCATGAGGGAGAAGCCCCAGGCGCCCCTGCCGAATCAGTGGAGGAGGAGAGAGAGGGAATGGATGAGGAGGAAGCTATGCTGCCGGTGGGGAAAACAGAGGAGACGGCAGGGATAAGGGAACAGAGGAGAAGGGGAAAAGAGATTTCCCCAAGGACCTATGCGTAAAAACAGAAAACTGCAAGGGTCTGACTGTAAAACAAAATTTCCCGTTGATTTAAAATCCAAATAAAGAAATGCCCAAAACGAAAGTTGGAGAGTTTTTCAAGCTCTACAACATTGCTTTAGGGCTCAACTTCAAAAACTCAAAATTTATATTTTTATACGTGAAGATTTGAATAAAAGTTGGATTTGTATTGTGTTTGTCCTAAAGAATGAAATTTTATAAAATTTAGGACCTAAATGCAAGCATTTATGACATGTCATGATGACGAGATAAACTTGTCATAATGGTTGGATAGACATGTCATGATGACTTGCACTTTTACACTTTAACCCTGAGTAAATTTTAAAAGTTACTTTTGTAAATCAAACATTTGCATAAAAGGACTCGTACTTTTATAAAATCACATAAATACCCTTATTTTTACCACTTTACCCAAAATTTTTACACACTTCAATGCACACATTTCAAATGCAACTTTCGGATAAATACATAACTTTTTTTTTACAGGGGATAAATTGTATGAAAAACACGTTTGCAAAACCACCTTTCACTTATTTCAAAATTATCCTTCTCCAAATACATTTTGCAAAAACAACCCTAGATTTTTCTGTAATTACAAAAATTACACTTTCTATTTGCACTTTTAAGTTTTCAAAAGTTTCACATAAACACACATAAGCTTTATTCAAACAAACACATATTTCACACTAACAAAATATTTGCCTAGCATTGCAAATACATGAACTGTCACAGCCTTCCCCCCTAAAAAGAATCTCGTCCCGAGATTCGGACGAAAGACTCTTTAAGGGAAGAAAAGCAAATCACACATCAAAAGTGACAAAAAGCAATCACACTAGGGATGATTGATGTTGATGGTAAAAGCCATTGGAGTACGACGAGAGGAGTACAACGAGAGCATCGATAGATTGTCTATGGCATAGGAGTTGGCATAGCGAATGAGTATGACGAGAGAAGAAAGAGAAAGGTGATAAGGTTCTCATAAAGTTAAGATCACCATGACGATGATAAATGTCAGCGACATTCATCACAAAGCTCATGGATAGCAAGTGAGGATAGCATAAGAGACTGATAGGTGATGTTTAAAACATTCTTGCTCAGAATTTATTATCTGAATGATTTAGATGAGGTTGATTGCAAAACATGCCTATTTATATCGATGCAATCAAGGGATAATGATAGAATGCTCCAATTCAGAGTGCAATGCTTGGTATGTAACCATGAATATGATGCACTATTGATATGTATGATTGCAATGATGATGCGACATGAGGATGGAGAATTTCATGCACGACCGAGATGATGCATATGACACAATGCAATTACCATGATGCTGACCAAATGATGCATACACTATGATGCAAGGATGATGATACTTGCAATGTATGCACGTATGAAATGCATGAAGTATGATGCATACTGCTATCATGGGTTGATGATGTACACGACTCGCACCCTGCAACCGTTCTCTCGTAACTAACACCTGGGTAGTCCTATATCCTTAAGCGAGGATCAAAAGTTAGGACACTAGTAAGGTTGCATAAGAAGAGATTGCAGTGGGGATACGTCACATACACCTAGTCACCAGTGCGCCCCTAATGGCTCAATCATATGGCTGCAGCGCACATGAGGCCTTAGGTTCCGACACGGCATCATGGTCATGTGATTAAACACCACCACAAAAGAGGAATAGCAACCTTGTAATGTCAAGAGTAACAAGATAGATCCTAAGAAACCCAAGACAACCCGAGGTTGTATTGGAAGCGCATTCGTAAATTAACCTACGGATTTTCGACGATGATACAACACCATGTACTAACCAAAGATGGTATATGTTATGATGCATAACTTTTGTCGGGAGGATTGTATTCAAAAAGTAATTATGGTCATACATCTTTTAAATTTATCCAAAATCATCTGAGCAAAAATTTGAAGGTGCAACGTCCAGATGTTGCAACTGGAATAGCCAACAAGATACGGTACAACATCAGGAGAGGATAGATAGATCACTAGATGATGGATTGAAAGGTTCGATGATAGTTATCAAGGTTTAACCATCAAAGGAGAAGTTCAACGGTTCTGTCGAAACAGATTTAAAGCAAGATCAAAGGTTGGATTTAGCGGTCAAGCTAGGATCAGTGATAGGGTTCAAACATAACCCAATTCACTTGATTCACCAAAAGACCTTTTCACTCTAGGTTAGCCTAGCAGTTTACGTTGGCTCCTACCACACAAAGTCAATGGCTCCTACCACACAAAGTCAAACAGGCATTCAGATACAAGCACATATTTCAGTACAACAACGTAACAACCAAGGCAATCAGGTCAATCCAAGATGTCATGATGTATGCACGTTCTAAACGTCCTCACAAATAAAAATAACTGCCAAGTAATCTTGGTCTTACGTGGTTAGTTACGGTGGCACCATATAAATACGTCTCTCCCTATATATATACTAATCGTTCTTACGTTCAAACTTACGTAACGAGGTTAGCGTACCTGCAGAAAACACAGTATATATATACTGAACCTTTCATGCCAGCATGTCATGAAAGCGTCCCCAAACATTACTGTTCACTATAGAAACAGCATCTGTACAATTACCGCCGTACAGACAACGTTAGCATACGTTACCGAGATAACGTATTCACGGGGGTACCGCAAAATGCGGGGTATGAACAGCGATCGCCATATCCTGCGCCGAACCATATACTCCCAATATAATCAACCTAAGTTGGTATATTGGCAGCATCTCAAGTAGGCCACTGCTTGAGAAACAGCGTTCGGTTCGCATCACCGACGGGAAGGCCAAGCTCCCTCAGTTGGCTGAGGATCCTTACCTTCTTACCTCATCGTCGAAGATGGCGTTACTGAATGTAAAGTTGGGGTTGTGCATGAATTTAAGTTTTGACAGAAAAGTAATGCTGGTAGTTAGTATTATATATATATATATACTATAGCCACCTGTAATTCCCTTAATGAACATCACCCTAGGGCTTTACGTACTAAGTACAACCTTAACGAATCCAACGTGACTTTTCCAAACATTTGGTTGGTCAAACTTTTATACTGAAAGTATTTTTAAGGTAAAATGTATCTCCAGGGTAACCTTATAGCTCTGATACCAGCTGTGGCAGAACCAACCTGAATTATACCGGCTCAAGTACGCGAGTCCACTCCAGAGGGCTCCAACGTGCTTCAAACGGTATAATCCCTTGGCCTGTCGGGTAACGTCCCGATAAACCACCGATACTCAGGATCAAATAAGGTTACCTCACACGAAGGTGAGTCCAGAGATACAATCACCATCACAATTTACATAACAGGGGATTACATTACAAGAGTTTATAAAAGTAGTACAAAGTTTCAAACTTAGAGAAAACAATACAAACTATTTAAGCTAAGACCTTTAGCAGCGGAAAACATACGCGATGATCTATAGCACGTCGACAAGACGGATGTCATGCTAAGCCCAGGCACGACATCACTCGGTATCACCAATGTTGGCCGAGGACGGATTTCATTCCACGGACCAACCTTCTGGAAGAGCACAGGGCCAAGGCAGGGAAGAGTAGGGTCTTCACAGATGTCACCTGAAAAACATACAACTAGCAAGGCTGAGTATACTAATACTCAGCAAGGCTTACCCGGAGTTGGGTATACTTAGCCCATAACTAGACTTATGAAAGCTTATAATTGTTCTGGGTTTAGTTTCAGCTGAAAAGCAACAAAGAGTAGATCCTTAATTTCCAGTTTTAGCTTTCAGATTCTAGTTAATTATCCATTCTAAGTAAGCACCTATATCTAAGCAAGCATGGTATAATCTTTTGTCAAGCATCATCTTTGATAACCATAATATTGCTCTTGTTACTCTATGTGGAAAAGGGGATAAGCAGTCTCATTTCATCGTGAGAGGCGGACGATTCCTGAATCGAAATTCAACCTTGCAAGGTAAACCTAACTCACACGCTTGGAACACCACAGGGTCGTTCCGAAGCAACCGTTTACCTTTCATTCCGACTCGTGGATCAGATCCACCACAAGCGACTGCAGGTCATACGCACTTCCAAAGTGCAGGACGTACGTCTGTAGCGCGACTACAAAACCCGTACTCCTGGTTGCCCAGCAACACGTATGCCTACACGTCGAACTAAGTAACCAGAAGAAGCAAGACGAGTGGTGGGAGGTATGTCCACTCCTCGGGCCGATTGGCTACTAGGCTTACCGCTTACCATATTTCGCGGCATGTGGTTAGTACTTTCAAACACTTAACCCGCACTTCCACACGCTGCGACCTTAACAGATTCAACAACACATACGGGGTATCACCTCAACCATGATACCTCACAGAACTCCCGTCCGGTATCCTTATAGTGATAACAGGAATGTAAACATTACAATTCCTATATCGCGCGAGTGACAGGAAATCACCCGACTTCTACCGGCCCTATTAGCCTAGCAGCTAGTCGGACTCAAGAGCTAGTATCCATCACATTGGTTCCTAGGAGAATGCAACTAGGGTTTCAAGCAATTCCTAAGAACTTAATGCATAGAATACATAAATAGATATAGATTGCAGTATAATTAAAATAGTGGGTTATGTCCGGGGCTTGCCTTTACTGGTGGGACTGAAGTCAAAAATGTCAATATCTTCCGAACTTTGGTGCGGGGCTTGCGATATTCCTTGGTGACGCTCATTTGGTCTTCAGAAACATCCTCTGTAGACTCCGGGGAGATCTCGCAGGTACCGTTGCTGAAAGTAGTCGTATCTACATGTAATGCAACATTACATTCAAATGTGCACACAAAACTATTTTACTTCACAACAAAGTTGCAATTCAACATTCATTTAACAAGCTACTCACATAACAATCAAAAGAGATCTGAAACTAAACTTAGGTGAAGCTTTAGGGAGATAACTAATCAGAATCAGCTGCATGTTGAGGGTTACAACAGAGCTGATTGGAAACAACGAGGGTTTAGCTGATTGACGAGTGCATCGGGTTCCTAGACGATCAATGAAAGTATCGATTACCCTGGCAGAAGGATGATTTCTAAAGTAATGGTTTTAACTAAGAGGTGCTTAGGTGTTATCCTGGGTAACTAGGTGTGATTGTATCGACTCGATTACGTCAGCACAACAATTGAGTGACGTATAGCCGAAAGGAGTGTGATTGAGGGTACATGACCGGTAGATATAGATAGCTGATCTCTCAGTCGATAAATCGGCTGATAGAGGTGTGTGGAATGGAGATAGGAAAACTAAGATTGATCGGCCGTGTTTGACCGACATGGAAAAGCAACCAAAATCGGCTTGGGTCTGCCGATGGCAAGAAGCATCGATTGACAGCGGATACATAGAAACATTCTAGATTTAAGGAAAACGGATGCTGAGTGGTCGGGTTGATAACTTGATACTGAAGCATATCTGTCGAAACGTATTAGCTAAGCAAAAGATGCACACGGACTAATAAGGATCTATATATGACAAGGAACTTAAGGAAACAACAAACAAAACGAGGATAACGTCTTAACGGTAAGGATATGAGCACTTCGTAGGAAAGGATTAACTAGATATCGCATATCTCTACTTAAGACCTAACTTCTATAGCTTACTCTTTAGTTATAACATAAGCATACAATATAAAGCACAATATAACATTCATTCCCTAATATTTGATCTAGACCACACATCAAAGACTTTCACTTAAGATCACAACATAAAACTTATAGGTTTTGACTTAGGGTTTCAAACGAAACTGATTTTACATTTTTATGAACTTCCTATGAAAATCTATGAAATGTAGAAATTCATCGATTTGAAATAAAGAAAGTTCTGGAAATTTTACAGAAAACACCCTAGAACTATCTAAAACGTAGCAATCAAGTCCCTAGTCCGGGAAAACAGAGAATAGGAAGATATCGACGATATTCCGGCAAAGGAATCACCGGTATTAGAAACATTCAAAGAATCAGGGCAAACCTTGGTTGTGGAGAAGAACAAGTGGAAGTGAATTCCTGCGGTGAATAGGATTGGCAATGATAAGATGAGCTCGGTGATGACGAGATTCCGTGGATGACAAAGGAGTTTGTCGGGGATGGTCGCCGTGGGTGGAAGATGGCCTGTTGTCTCGCACGCGCTTGCTGAATCGAGTCGTGCTGGCCACTGGCAAACACTTCCGCTCGCATTTGCGAACGCGCCAGTTTAAATTCCGCTCGGACCTCCGGGTCTTGCAATTCCGCCACCCTCTTCACCTGTTGCGACGCCATTAAGGCCGGTCTATCACCGCCGCCGGTCTTGCGCTGTGCGTCGAATCCGCGCTACGTTACTCCTGCCTTCACTTCCGCACGGATGAAGGGAGTTCGCCGTGCGTGGCTCCTCCGAGCTCGTTGCATCCGGTCGCCACCTCAGCTTTGCCGTCTTTCCTTTCGGCTCGCCGCTCCTCGTGTATCTCATGAGCGAATGAGCTCGCACCTTTCCTTTCAATTTATCGGCCTTTGTCGGGCGTGCTCCATTGGTGGCAGTGCCCCAGACTGGCGACCGCCTCCTTCCCGTGCTTGCTCGCGTCGGCGCCGGCCTAAAGATTGGGTTCCCGTCCCTGAATAACAGCCGCCATCGCTACTCCTGCACCATCGCTGACAGCCTCACCGACACTTCCGCATACGTATGCCTGCGCGTCCCCGCACCGCGAGCTCCGCGCTCAAGCTCGCGCAGACCGTTCTTCAACGCGTCACCGGTCCCGTATTCGCACGCGCACGCCTGCACTTCGTCGTTCTGCTCGGCCACCTCTAGCACCTACCGCACGCGCCAATCCCGCGCGCCCACGCTTCTGCTCCGCCGCGCGCGCACTGCTCTACCCGTGCGCCCGCATCTGCCGCACCTTCGTCGGCCTGCCGCCGCGCCCGAGCCAGTGCGCTCCAGTGCCCGCTTGCTCCTAGCGCCTGCGCAGCGTTGCCTGGATCCACTTTGCTCCTCCTGCACCGCGTGCTTGCGCCGCGCCAGCTCTGCTCCTGCGCTCACCCGCTCACACTCATCTCCCGAGCCGCGCGCACCTGCTCGCCCACATCCAGCGTGCCTCCGCTCGGGCCGCTCGCCCAGCAACCGCGCCGCCTGGGCTCTGACCGCCCAGCGCCCGCGCCTGGCGCTGCCCACCACGCCGTGTACTGCTGCCCGCGCTTGCCCGGACCTGCCGCTCCCTGCCGGGGCCGCCTAGCGCAGCGCCACTCGCTCCGCTTCACGCGCTTGCTGTCCCGGCGCCGGCCCGCGCGCTACGCCGCCTGCGCCGCCTGGGCCCGCCCCGCCAGCACCCGCATGTCGCGTGTGCGCCCCGCCGCCAGCTGCGCGTCGTGCTTGGGCCGCTGGGCGCCGCCAGCTCTGTGCCCGGGGCCGCGCTCCGCCTACCGCTCGGGCCCCGCTGCAGCCTGGGCCAGCCTCCAGCGTCGCCCGCAGAGCTGCTCGCTCCCACGCGCAGGGGCCTGGCGCCGCACCACTCGCGCGCTCCTGCCGTGGGTCGCCGCCCCGCCCGCGTGGGCCGCCGCCAGCCTCCACTCTCCTCCCACGGCCGCCGCTTGTGCGCCTGCCCATGAGGGAGAAGCCCCAGGCGCCCCTGCCGAATCAGTGGAGGAGGAGAGAGAGGGAATGGATGAGGAGGAAGCTATGCTGCCGGTGGGGAAAACAGAGGAGACGGCAGGGATAAGGGAACAGAGGAGAAGGGGAAAAGAGATTTCCCCAAGGACCTATGCGTAAAAACAGAAAACTGCAAGGGTCTGACTGTAAAACAAAATTTCCCGTTGATTTAAAATCCAAATAAAGAAATGCCCAAAACGAAAGTTGGAGAGTTTTTCAAGCTCTACAACATTGCTTTAGGGCTCAACTTCAAAAACTCAAAATTTATATTTTTATACGTGAAGATTTGAATAAAAGTTGGATTTGTATTGTGTTTGTCCTAAAGAATGAAATTTTATAAAATTTAGGACCTAAATGCAAGCATTTATGACATGTCATGATGACGAGATAAACTTGTCATAATGGTTGGATAGACATGTCATGATGACTTGCACTTTTACACTTTAACCCTGAGTAAATTTTAAAAGTTACTTTTGTAAATCAAACATTTGCATAAAAGGACTCGTACTTTTATAAAATCACATAAATACCCTTATTTTTACCACTTTACCCAAAATTTTTACACACTTCAATGCACACATTTCAAATGCAACTTTCGGATAAATACATAACTTTTTTTTTACAGGGGATAAATTGTATGAAAAACACGTTTGCAAAACCACCTTTCACTTATTTCAAAATTATCCTTCTCCAAATACATTTTGCAAAAACAACCCTAGATTTTTCTGTAATTACAAAAATTACACTTTCTATTTGCACTTTTAAGTTTTCAAAAGTTTCACATAAACACACATAAGCTTTATTCAAACAAACACATATTTCACACTAACAAAATATTTGCCTAGCATTGCAAATACATGAACTGTCACAGATATGGTAGAGTTTATTGTATTAAGAACTAAAGTATTTAAATCAAATTTGAAATGAACTAAAATTTGGATTCAAAACTTTTAAATAAAAGACTATAGAGATTTGGTTATATATTAAACATTATAAAATATTATATTAGTGAATGATAAAAGATTCCAATTAGAGAAGGCTATACATTAGGTTTATTTTAAATTTGAAAGTTCAAATAAAAGAAGTTAAATTTAAAACAAGTTTAAGTTTGCAACTTTGTACAAGATTATCTAGAGCTCATAGAACATTTATACCAAACTTCATAAACAACCAAGCATGAAATGACAAGGTTAAGTGTATATTACCCCTTAATCTTAGATTTAAAATACTGGTAGAAATATTTTGTTTCAAACTAAACTCTATTAACAAAAGTCATAGAGTTTGAAATCTAGTTTCTAACAAAACTAGTTTTGCCATTTTTGGATTTTTCTATAAATTACTACGAATTTTGCACAGCAGAAAACACATACACATGAAATAACAGATGCATCAAAGGGGTGGGGTCTCGGTAAAATTGCATCGGGGCCCTCAGACCAAACTTCCTATTTGCAAAAGGGTCCCTGCCGAGCCCCGACGCCGGCCGGCTTCTCGGCTCCGACGTGTTCTCGCCGACGGCGAGGTCGCCGGCGGGGAAGAACTGCCTAGGCACGGTCTACAGAGCCCAATGAGAGATTAGGAGGGGCGGTGCTCAACGGGTAGCCACGGGACACGGTCGACGACGGTGAGGCGCGGCGGCCGTGGCGGCGCAACACCGTTCCCGGCGAAAGGCCGGCGAACACGAGGGCATAGCGCGTGCATGAGCATCACTGAGATGTGGGGAGACGATTCCCATACATGGATTGGACGGAGGAGTGGCGAGGCGGGCTGTCGACGGTGAAGCCGAGCTCGGCGGCGCCAATGGAGGGGTGGCTCGGGGTGGAGCAAATCTGGCGAGGGGAAGGGCCGGGGCTGGTCTGGATCATGATGTGGGGCAAGGGGAGGAGGTGGGGAAGCTCTGGGTCAGCAGGATTTGGGCGGGGTGAAGCGATTGTGGTGTACGCCGGTGAGGAGTGCGGGCGGCTCCGGTGACGCAGGGAAGAAGAAAGGGAAGAAACAGCCGAGGGCAGGGGTTTGGCAAGTGAAAAAGCGAGGGAAACAAGGTGGCTTGGAGTTGCTGGTGCCACGGAGCAGAAGAGAGGGAGGGATAAGGCATGCCCACAGGGGTATTGCGGCGGCGGCAGAACACCGGCGTGCGGTGCTGGCAGCCGGTGGAAGACGTGGCGCTCGGGTGAGACGCCAGCAGCAGAGGGCTAGAGCGGTGGGAGGATGGGGAAGCAACGCGTGGCAAAGGGGGGGGCACAGGAGATGACCGGCGGTGGCCAGGAATGAAGCTGAGGACTGATTTGCAATTTCAGAGAAAAGCAGGGACCTCACTGAAAAGGACTTGCAACTTTTAAACCAGTGCTCAAATGAAGATGGTCCAAAAAGAAAAAGTGCATGGTTTTTCAAACTCTACAACTTCTGTTTAAGGTTCATTTGCATTTGAGCATTAGTTTTGGAGATAAAATAGACTTAGTAATAATTTCACATTTAATGTAAGTCCTATGGATAAAAATACTTTTGCATATATATCCAAGGGTAATTTCACATATTTTTACAATTTAACCACAGATATCACTTTTTGCAAAACAACCCTTTTACTTTTAAACTTCTCCCTCTATTTCCACCCTTTTGCATAAAAGGACCTCTAATTAAAAGTAATTACATAAACATCACTTTTTTTTCCACAACATTGCACATATTAAACACACATTGCCATACTTTGGACATAAAAGCATACCAAAACTCTAAGGTGTGACCAAGCTAATTACCTGAGTGTCACAGCCTTCCCCCCTAAAAAGAATCTCGTCCCGAGATTCCGGTACAGGATAGAATGGAATGATCAAGCTCAAAAGTTGGCTTGGAAGAAGTCAGGAAAGTTATGCTGGAGATAAGATTCAGTTTCCCATGTTGCTTCTTCTTCCGTGTGATGGTTCCATTGAATCTTGTACATTCTGGTGGTTTCTCTTCTGGTGCTTCTCTCTTTAGTGTCTAGGATTCTGATTGGATGTTCTGTATAGGTCAGATCTGGTTCGATTTTGATAGCTTGGGAATTGATGACTTCGGTGGGGATCTTAACACACTTCCTGAGTTGGGATATATGAAAGATGTTATGGATGGCCGCTAATTGAGGAGGAAGTTGGAGACGGTAGGCTACAGGTCCACAGATTTCAAGGATTTCAAAGGGTCCGATGTATCGAGGAGCAAGTTTCCCTTTTACACCGAATCTTTGAACACCTCGGGTGGGAGATACTCGAAGATATACGAAGTCTCCAACTTGAAATTGTAATGGTCTTCTTTGTATATCAGCGTAGCTTTTCTGTCGAGATTGGGCGGCCTTTAGATTGTTCTGGATAAGCCTGACCTTATCTTCAGCTTCCATAACTAGATCGGGTCCAAAATTTTTACGCTCGCCGGTTTGTGACCAATTCAAAGGAGTTCGACATCGGCGACCGTATAAAGCTTCAAATGGGGCCATCTTAATACTTGTCTGATAGCTGTTATTGTAAGAGAATTCTGCTAGTGACAAGTATTTATCCCAGTTTTTGTCAAATTGGAGTACACAAGCTCGGAGCATATCTTCCAGAATCTGGTTTATTCGCTCAGTTTGCCCATCTGTCTGAGGATGATAGGCAGAGCTTCGAATTAACTTAGTTCCAAGAGCATCATGAAGTTGCTCCCAGAACCTAGCAACAAATTGTGCTCCACGATCAGAAATGATCGTTTTAGGTACTCCATGAAGTCGAATAATTTGATCCAGATAAATCTCGGCACACCTTTTGGCATTATATGTGGTATGCACGGGAAGAAAATGTGCAGTCTTGGTTAATCGATCAACGATTACCCAAATAGAGTCATGCCTCCGAGAAGTGTTGGGCAAGCCAATAATAAAGTCCATACTGATATCCTCCCACTTCCATGAAGGAATGGTTAGGGGTTGAAGGATACCAGCAGTCTTCAAATGACTGGCTTTGACTCTTTGGCAGATATCACATTCCGACACATATTTGGCAATTTCTCACCTCATACGAGTCCACCAAAAGTTCTGTTTCAGATCCTGATACATCTTCATACTGCCAGGATCTATAGAGAATTTGGACAAGTGGGCCTCGTCCATTATTTGCCTGCGGAGCCTATGGTCCTTGGGTACAACAATACGTTCGTTGAACCATAACACTCCTTTAGAATCAACTCGGAAGCATTTATACTTCCCTTCTCCTTGGATTAACTTCTGTTTAATGATTCTGACCCCTTTATTACGCTGTTGCGCTAGAACAATGCTATCTCTAAGTGTGGCTTCAACCGAAAGGTGGTTTAAGTGACCTTGGGAAATGATCTCTAGGTTGAGCTTACTCATTTCCCAATAGAGAGTCTCGTTGAATGCTTCAATGGATAGGCAAGAACAATGTGCTTTGCGACTAAGGGCATCTGCAACGACATTGGCCTTGCCTGGATGATAATGGACCTCCAAATCATAATCTTTGATAAGTTCTAGCCAGCGTCTTTGCCTCATATTCAGATCTGCCTGGGTAAAGATATACTTGAGGCTTTTATGATCAGTATAAATATGACATTTCGTACCCATCAGATGATGTCTCCAGATCTTTAGGGCATGAATAACAGCTGCAAGTTCAAGATCATGAGTGGGGTAGTTCTGTTCATGAACCCTAAGTGCTCGTGATGCATATGCAATTACTCGGTTGTCTTGCATAAGTACACAACCAAGTCCAGTTCTTGATGCATCACAGTAGATGTCAAAAGGTTTTGTAACATCTGGTTGAGCTAAGACTGGAGCAGTCGTAAGATGATTTCTGAGAATATGAAATGCATCTTCGCATTTTTGATCCCAGGAAAATTTTACACCTTTCTTTAGTAGTTCGGTCATAGGTTTGGCTATTCTGGAAAAGTCAGGAATAAAACGGCGATAATAGCCAGCTAGACCGAGAAAACTACGAATTTGATGGACGTAGGTCGGGGGTTTCCAATCCATCACTTCTTGTACTTTACTGGGATCGACGGATATTCCGTCACTAGAAATGGTATGGCCTAGGAATTTGACTGTATCTAGCCAAAATTCACATTTAGAGAATTTGGCATACAGGTGGTGGTCTCTTAATCGCTGAAGGATGACATGGAGATGCTTAGCATGATCTTCTGGAGTTTTAGAATAGATCAAGATGTCATCAATAAAGACCACAACAAACTTGTCGAGTTCTTGCATGAAAACGGAATTCATGAGTACATGAAATAAGCTGGAGCATTAGTGAGACCAAACGACATGACAAGATACTCGTATAGACCATACCGAGTGGAGAAGGCTGTTTTTGGAATATCACTGGGCCGAATCTTAATTTGGTGGTAGCCGGAACGAAGATCTATTTTAGAAAACACCTTGGCTCCGGCTAATTGATCAAAGAGGATATCAATGCGGGGTAGAGGATACTTATTTTTGATAGTCACCGCATTGAGAGGACGGTAATCGACACATAGCCTCAAGCTATTGTCTTTCTTTTTCACAAATAAGGCTGGACAACCCCATGGTGATGCACTTGGACGAATGAAGCCTTTGTCTAAGAGATCTTGGAGTTAGGTTTTTAATTCAGCCAACTCATTAGGAGGCATTCGGTAAGGTCTCTTAGAGATAGGGGCTGTACCAGGTTGGAGTTCTATAATGAACTTGATATCTCTGTCTGGGGGCATTCCAGGTAAGTCATCTGGAAAAACATCTGGATATTCACAAACGACTGGAATATCCTCAAGCTTGACCTTAGATGCAGCATAGGTGCAAGAGTTAAAGGATTTTGGTTGTGGAAGATAGAGGATGGTAGGTTCGTGTTCGAGTGAATCTATCTCCACAATGCGAGAAGAGATATCCAAAGACACATGGTGCTGCGCCATCCGGTTCATTCCTAAAAGGACATCCATTCCCTTTAGGTCTAACAGAAGTAAATCTGCTTTTATCACCTGACTACCCAATAGAAGTGGTACTTTCATACAGATTTGATTTGATAGGGTTTTCCCACCAGGAGTGATTATCTTATAATCTTCTTTAGTAGGGTAAATATCCAATGCTACTTTACTTCCACATTCTTTACTGATAAAACTATGGGTAGCACCGGAATCAAAAAGAATAATAACGGGATGATGGTTAATAGAAAATGTACCCGTCATTATCGGTGCCCCTTCAGGGAGTTCGGAGAGTGTGGTAAGGTTCACCCTCCCTTGACGGACCTGCACCACTTGCTTCTTACCCTTGCCCTTGTAGTTTGGATTAGATGTTTGCCCTTGGAAAGATTTCCTACGTTGAGGGCAATCCTTGATGAAGTGGGACGGGCTTCCGCAATTGAAACAACGATGATTGCTGTTTCCTGGAGTTGTTGGTGGAAAGCTCGGCCGCAGACCTTGCCGTGGTGGTTGTTGATTTTGCGGCAGCGGTGGTCGGTTGAATTGAGCCTGTTGGGGAGGTCGAGCTACCCATCTGCCAGGTAAATTGCCTCGAGGCGGAGCTCGAGGGGCGTTGCTCGGAACCAACCGATACCGTGGCGACTGTGGAGTTGCAGGCCCTGTGGGTGCTTTTCGTTTCTTCTCTGCTCTATGGGCGGCAATGCAATCTTCCTGAGTAATGGCCATGTTGACCAACTCATTGAAATCGTTGGCCTTCACTAAATTCAACCATTCTTTGAGCTTGGTGTTTAGGCCTCGACGGAAGCGATCACATTTGCGGGCATCAGTGTCCGCATGTGATCCCGCATACTGGCACAAGTGATTGAAAATCTGTGCATACTGTGTAACAGTGCGGGTACCTTGAGTCAAGCTCAAAAATTCATTGAGCTTCCGCTCAATGAGTCCGGCTGGTATATGATGTGCTCGGAACGCAGTCCGAAACTCGTCCCAGGTAATGACGTGATCGGCCGGTTGCATAGCATGAAACTGGTCCCACCAAAGACGAGCAGTATCCTGGAGTTGCTGGGCTGCAAAGAGCACTTTATTCTCATCTGCACATGGGGCTGGTAATAAGGCGAACTTGGATTCGATAGTTCAAAGCCAAGCATCTGCGTCTAAAGGTTCATCGGCCTTATGGAATAATGGCGGTTGAGTGCTGAGGAAGTCCTGGTAACTGGCCGACAGGGGTTCACCTCGGCCTCGAGGTTGCTGCTGATAGTGGCCCATTTGAGCTTGCACAAGTTGATTAAGAAGCTCAGTTTGCCAGGCCATAACCTCGGCCAAGTTTGGAGGTGGCGGTGGTGGTTGCTGAGAACTACCAGGTTGTCCTGCCCGGAATCCTTCCGGGGTTCCACGAGTAGCTCCAACCATCTGAAATAAAGGAGACATCCATTGTCAACCATAATCTTACTCCAATTTCAGATAGTATGCAATTACCAAACGGAAGTGTAATGCATATACTCCATTCAAACCACTTATAGGCGACACCAGGATATTGAACCAGATAACCAAACACAGGATTTAGATTACTATACAGATACTGATATCCTTACATCTCACACCATCGGACTCAAACCATTTCAAACCATTACCTAAGAGCACATGCCACACATACAACAAGTGGCTCTATAGCTAGATAAACTACACACCACCTAGGTTACATCTAGTACAACAAGGAGAGCGACGGGCTAAAAGTCATCAAGGTTTCGAACTGATGTCTGGCTACCAGAAGAGGAATGATGGGGACTGATGACAGGATCTCCATGCTCAGAATCAAGTTTTGAGACTCCTTTAATCTCCTCTGGATCTTCTTCTTCAGCTTCAGGTGCTGCAGGTGCAATGGGAGGAATCGGGGGCTGCTGCAATTCTTATATCTGAGCTTGAGCATCATCCACTGCAAGGATCAGATCTTGAACTTGTGCCTGTAGAAATTCAATAACAGTATCTCGCTGAGTGATTATGTGATCACTCTCGTTGATCTGATCTTCACGATGATGGATGGTTTCATCCCGTGCCGCGATAATCTCTTCCTTTTGAGTCACTAAAGCCTGAAGCTGATCCACTTGAGTATTTTGTCTATCAGCTTCTCTGTAGTGACCTCGGGCAATATAGATTGCTTGGCCCAACTCATGACGCAGAAGTAGATGATAATGATATTGTACATTCATAAACCGCATCATCCCTTGGAGTGCTTCCTCCGGTGGACCATTCAATCTATGACTCTCAGGGACGATTCTGAGATTCCATTCTGGCTCATCGGGATTTGTCATTGAGAATAACCCAATGGGCTTTCCTGCAACTTCTTTTGGATGCTGAATACAGAAACGGTAGATTGCCTCTAATGCCGCTGCTTCAATAGTATCCACGATACGATAGCCCATTACATTAACTTCGATGGGCGACCATTGAGAGTGAAATGGATGCTGTGGAATTGTCATTATGACATGAGCTCTATGAATCCCATCCTCCACAAACTCGACAGCGTCATACTGAGGAGGCTCCGTGTAGTAAAAAGACTGCAAGGACTCCCAAAGTAGACGAGGAAAACCTTCCCAATGGAGGGCATTAGTATGAAGATGCCCTTCCGAATCCCAGAAAACGTTAGAAGATGTTGCCATCTGTGACCAGAATGCAAATGGTGGAACTTTTTATCTTGTTAAGAGAGCACAAGATAAACAGAACAAGATAGTCAATGCTGATAACAGCAAGGACTGATAATCAGATGAAAACCTAGAATTCTATATAAGATACCCAACCTAATAGTATCCTTAGAACTCCATTAGCCCATTCCAAAGACAAACAACATATCCTTCATATATGAAAATCCTTTTGTTAACAGATTATGCATGCACGCACTACTCGTCCTCACAACCAAAACAACTGCCGAATATATTCGGACTTACGTAATTAATTCCGGTGGCACATTCATACGTCTCTCACTATATATACTAATCGATAAATCCTACGCATCCTATTTGCGTAAGCGTAGTCAGTGTACCTGCAGAAGAATACACATATATATATTTCATGAACCTTTCATGGCAGCACGACATGAAAGCGTCCCCAAACATTACTGTTCACTATAGAAACAGCATCTGTACAATTACCGCCGTACAGACAACGTTAGCATACGTTATCGAAACAACGTATTCACGGGGGGTACCGCAAAATGCGGGGGTATGAACAGCGATCGCCATACCCTGCGCCGAACCATATACTCCCAATATAATCAACCTAAGTTGGTATATTGGCAGCATCTCAAGTAGGCCACTGCTTGAGAAACAGTGTTCGGTTCGCATCACCGACAGGAAGGCCAAGCTCCCTCAGTTGGCTGAGGATCCTTACCCTCTTACCTCCGTACGTAGGTGTCGTTACAGGAAATAAAATTGGATTGTGCAAGAATTTAAGTTTTGACGGAAAGTAGTGCTGCAAGTCAGAACTACCTATACATATATAGATACTATTAGCCACCTGATACTTTCCCATATAAACCCTTAGGGCTTTACGTTCTAAGCACAACCTTAACGGATCCAACGTACTTTATAAACTCATTTGTTGGCAAACTTTTATCCAGAAAACACCTTTTAAGAGCTTCTCCGGATGTAAAAATAAACCTACAGCTCTGATACCAGCTGTGGCAGACCCGCTCGAATTATTCCGGCTCAAGTGCGCTATTGATTGCCGTACAACTGCAATCAGCTCAGCGCACTTCAAACGGAACAATCCTTCGGTCTGTCGGGTCTCCGCCCGATGCAACCACGGTTCAGCAGGATCGAAGCAGGTTTACCTCGCACGAAGACGAGTTCACATCACAGAATAGCTCATCAACTTTTAATTTACAGTCATACATACATTATTACAAACCGAGTTCAAAGATAAGTAAACTTATACAAATCATGTTCAACTGACAAGCATAACAGCTTGTCCAAACTCACAGAGGAAGAAAAAAAGTTTTACGCGACTACGTTCGTCGCAAAGACGGACACCAAGCTTAGCCCAAGGCTTGATGTCACTCCGGAGGGTCAGTGCCGGCCGGGGACGGGTCCCACTCCACGGACTAGCCAAACGGAACGGACGTTGGCCACACAAGGTTGTCCGTGGGATTCTCGTAGGTTGTACCTGAAAACAGATATTGGCAAGGCTGAGTATTCTAATACTCAGCAAGGCTTACCCGGGGCTGGGTATACTTTAGCCCATAACTAGACTCATGAAGGCATTGTAAAGGCTCTGGGTTTATTTTCAGCTGAAAAGTAACAAAGAGTATGAACTATTTTCAAGTTTTAGCTTTCATTTTCTAGTTGAGTATTTATTCTAGATTAGCACCTACACTAAGCAAGCAAGGTAGTGATTATCATCCATCAAGATTATCCTTCATTAGTTCCACTTCTTACTCAATGTGGTAAAAGGGATAAGCAATCTCAATCTTCGTGAGAGGCGGACGATTCGAATCGAATTTGACCTTGCAAGGTAAACCTAACACACACGCTTGGAAGATCCAACGATCGTTCCGAAGCAACCGTTTGCCTTTCATTCCGGGTCGTGGATCAGGTCCACCACAAGCGACTGTAGGACCGTACGCACACCCAATGTGTGCAGGACATACGTCTGTAGCGCGACTACAAAACCCGTATTCCTGTCTGCCTTGCAGAATGTACTCCTGCACGTCGGTGCGTGTAAACATAACATAAAATCGAGTGGTGGGAGGTATGTCCACTTGCCGGGCCGATTGGTTACTAGGCTTACCGCTTACCATATTTCGCGGAGTGTGGCTAGTACTTTCAAAAACTTAGCCACCACTACCACACATTCCGACCTTAAGACTTTTATCAAAACAGACAGGGTAAAACCTCAGGTCATGATACAACACATGACCCTATCCGTCATCCTTATAGTGGTTGCAGAAATGTAAACATGCAATTCCTATATCGCGCGAGTGACAGGAAATCACCCGACTTCTACCGGTCCTATTAGCGAAGCATCTAACCGATAAGGACTCGAGAGCATTACATTGGATTCCTAGGATTCATGCATCTAGGGTTTCACTTCAACTCCTAGACTTAATGCAAGATATAATATAAATAAGCATAGATTGCAGTGTAAATAAAGTAATGGGATATGTCCGGGGCTTGCCTTCTGGAGTGGGGGTGAGGGCAGGAGAGTCAGAGGTTTCCGAACTTGGGTTCGGGGCTTCAGTTAGTCCTTCGACGACTTGCGCTGGATCTTCTGGGAAGCCTTGGTCTTGTCCTAAGACCAGTTCGTAGTCCCCGTCGTCGAGTGTCGTTGATTCTATATGAGATGCAATAAATTAAATAAGGTGAAATTTAAATTTAAAATTTCACATTTCAAATATTGTAACTCATCTAAATAACACACAAACATGCATAAAATAAAGAGGTTTTAGATTTAAAACACTATTTATAAAGATATGGTAGAGTTTATTGTATTAAGAACTAAAATATTTAAATCAAATTTGAAATGAACTAAAATTTGGATTCAAAACATTTAAATAAAAGATTATAGAGATTTGGTTATATATTAAACATTATAAAATATTATATTAGTGAATGATAAAAGATTCCAATTAGAGAAGGCTATACATTAGGTTTATTTTAAATTTGAAAGTTCAAATAAAAGAAGTTAAATTTAAAACAAGTTTAAGTTTGCAACTTTGTACAAGATTATCTAGAGCTCATAGAACATTTATACCAAACTTCATAAACAACCAAGCATGAAATGACAAGGTTAAGTGTATATTACCTCTTAATCTTAGATTTAAAATACTGGTAGAAATATTTTGTTTCAAACTAAACTCTATTAACAAAAGTCATAGAGTTTGAAATCTAGTTTCTAACAAAACTAGTTTTGCCATTTTTGGATTTTTCTATAAATTACTACGAATTTTGCAAAGCAGAAAACACATACACATGAAATAACAGATGGATCAAAGGGGGGGGGGTCTCGGTAAAATTGCATCGGGGCCCTCAGACCAAACTTCCTATTTGCAAAAGGGTCCCTGCCGAGCCCCAACGCCGGCCGGCTTCTCGGCTCCGACGTGTTCTCGCCGACGGCGAGGTCGCCGGCGGGGAAGAACTGCCTAGGCACGGTCTACAGAGCCCAAGGAAGAGATTAGGAGGGGCGGTGCTCAACGGGTAGCCACGGGACATGGTCGACGACGGTGAGGCGCGGCAGCCGTGGCGGCGCAACACCGTTCCCGGCGAAAGGCCGGCGAACACGAGGGCATAGCGCGCATGAGCATCACTAAGATGTGGGGAGACGATTCCCATACATGGATTGGACGGAGGAGTGGCGAGGCGGGCTGTCGACGGTGAAGCCGAGTTCGGCAGCGCCAATGGAGGGGCGGCTCGGGGTGGAGCAAATCCGGCGAGGGGAAGGGCCGGGGCTGGTCTGGATCACGATGTGGGGCAAGGGGAGGAGGTGGGGAAGCTCTGGGTCAGCAGGATTTGGGCGGGGTGAAGCGATTGCGGTGTACGCCGGTGAGGAGTGCGGGCGGCTCCGGTGACGCAGGGAAGAAGAAAGGGAAGAAACAGCCGAGGGCAGGGGTTTGGCAAGTGAAAAAGCGAGGGAAACAAGGTGGCTTGGAGTTGCTGGTGCCACGGAGCAGAAGAGAGGGAGGGATAAGGCATGCCCACAGGGGTATTGCGGCGGCGGCAGAACTCCGGTGTGCGGTGCTGGCAGCCGGTGGAAGACGTGGCGCTCGGGTGAGACGCCAGCAGCAGAGGGCTAGAGCGGTGGGAGGATGGGGAAGCAACGCGTGGCAAAGGGGGGGGCACAGGAGATGACCGGCGGTGGCCAGGAATGAAGCTGAGGACTGATTTGCAATTTCAGAGAAAAGCAGGGACCTCACTGAAAAGGACTTGCAACTTTTAAACCAGTGCTCAAATGAAGATGGTCCAAAAAGAAAAAGTGCATGGTTTTTCAAACTCTACAACTTCTCTTTAAGGTTCATCTGCATTTGAGCATTAGTTTTGGAGATAAAATAGACTTAGTAATAATTTCACATTTAATGTAAGTCCTATGGATAAAAATACTTTTGCATATATATCCAAGGGTAATTTCACATATTTTTACAATTTAACCACAGATATCACTTTTTGCAAAACAACCCTTTTACTTTTAAACTTCTCCCTCTATTTCCACCCTTTTGCATAAAAGGACCTCTAATTAAAAGTAATTACATAAACATCACTTTTTTTTCCACAACATTGCACATATTAAACACACATTGCCATACTTTGGACATAAAAGCATACCAAAACTCTAAGGTGTGACCAAGCTAATTACCTGAGTGTCACACTGACTTCTTTCAGGAGTGGGCGATCACATTCTGCATAAGGACGGAAATTCAGATAAGCAGCTCGACAGTGTTTACCAGCAGGAAAGTACTCAGGTCGTACCGTGGCAAAGTCACACGCCTTCTTGAAGTTCTCTATGTTGCTGTCCGTCAGCAACGGATCCTCCACCAGGTCGTTGGCAATGACATCCCGATACCCGGACCCGGTCAGGAGCAGCTCAACGGGTCTCCTTGAGGTTCCCATGGCCTCTTCGGGCGGTGACCGCTGAGCACCTGCAAGCACAAAGTGTCTTCAGAATACTGCGCCTAGGCTTGGGCAGTTAGCCGTGGGCGGTCAGATGCTTACCTGTGCCATCTTCTGGAGCGGCATCAGGGGCCTCAACTTGTTCCCCGCCACCAGCTCCGGTTTCGACTTGTTGGAGCTCGGGAGGCGGCAAGTCGAGCAGCGTCGCGACTGCCTCGAGGGCTGGCTCCGCGGGTGTTGACCCTTCGGGGGCCGACGGCTTGGGGGCTGGAGCTGCCGCGACTGGCCCCACGCCGGAAGATCCTTCATGGGTCGAAGACCCGGGGGCTGGGGTAGTCGAGGCCGGCGTTAGCTGGAGATCCGCGGCGCTCATAGCTCTAAGGAAGCCAAAGTCAGTCAACACACAAGTCGAAAGATCAAAATATTTATTGTGCAATTAGAGGCAAACTTACAGTGTAGACTTCTTTTTGATGGCCCTTTTCACCCGCAAGGCCTATCGGGCGTTTCCATTGTGGGCGGCGGGGTTTCACCAGCCAACGGCGCGGTCCCCGCCACGGCGATGGTGATGGCTACGGAGGAGGCGGAAGGACTACAAGAGGACATTGTAAGCACGACACACCATCAACATATAGCAATACAACAAGACAACAACAAGTACCCGGAAGATTCAATTTCTTGCACCTTCCGCTTCCGCACTATCCTCCGACCCTGTGGCACCAGTGGCAAAGCGTCGGCCAACTCCACGACTGGCTCGGAGGAGTTGTCCCGTCGCGCTTCTCCTTTAGCTTCCTCTTCCGCCTGGGGGCTCGCATCCTCTGTGGATCCGCTGCTACGCTGAGCTGCAGCTATGTGAGCCCTTTTGGCTTCTACAGCAGCGCTGGGGAGGAGGTGGTCCGGCCGGGGGATATCGGGTCGCGGCGGGTAGCTGCGGTATAGTTCGGCGTGTCCCTGCAGAAGGCTCTCAGTCAGCGATGGCATAACAGAGGTAGCTTTCAACAAAAAGTACTCGAGTACTTACAGGCTTGGGCAGATTTCGTGCGGTAAACAGATCCGGCACATATGGCACGGCGTCCACGTCCACCAGCACTCGCCTGACTCGGAGGAGGGTGGCGTCGTCTGACAGCTCCTCTGCGCACATGCGAGATGCATCTTCAGAGCCTGTGTACTCAAATCAAAGTCGATGGCGCTGTAGGATCGGTTGGACTTGGCGTTTGAAGAAAGAAAACATGATGGAAGCACCGGTCACCCCCATCATCTTGTGTGCCTCTATGAGGTCTAATAGCTCCTTGACTTGATCCATGTTTCCTCCAGACAGTTCGAGATTCCACTAAGGCCTCACCACAAGTGGGTTATTTGTTTTTCCGGGGAGCTGGGGGGCGTGATTTTCAGAATAGAACCAATGGTTTTTCCAACCAGGAAGGTTGGAGGGGAATTTGTATGAGAGGTATCTTTCGCCGGCCTACTGATGCAGTTGAATGCCGGCGCCCCCCACAACAGAAAGTTTTTTCAAGGTTGGCTGGGGTTTGACGCGGAAGAGGAAGCAGAAAAGATCCTAGTTGGGTTCGATTCCGAGAAAGGCTTCACAGAAATGGATAAAAATGGAAATATGGCAGATGGAATTCGGGTTGAGGTGATGGAGCTCAAGCCCGTAATAGTAAAGAATGCCACAGAAGAAAGAACAAGAGGGGAGGGCCAATCTCCATTTAGCAAAATGGTAAAATGTGACGATTTCGTCAACATTTTCCATGGGAAAAGGTTCACGGAAAGAGGGGCGCCAGTTGACAAGATTCTTCTCTTGCAGCAACCCCTCGGAAACTAGCCTATTCTTTTTCCCTTCAATCTCTGATTTCTTGGGCACCATCTCTGATTCGCTTGCCACGAGATGAAGGGGCTGCGGGGAGAGGGGTGGGGAGATCAGGGACGGGGGATTTCTTTGAGGGGGATGGCGGCGGCGCGTGGCTCTGATTGGGGATTTTTGTGGATCTTGGCAAAATGCAGATTGAAAGCACAGTTTTTCTCACTATTGCCGCGAGGTTAAATAACCTACGGGGTGGGGAAAATTTACTGTTCTGAAGTTCAAGAGTCATTTTTGGGAATATTCCGAAGCTGAGGGGTCATTTGGTGGACTGTTTGGATTAAGTATTCGACTACTTATTTTTCAGGGTTAATTAGCCCGGAAAAAAAGGGGTTTTCGGATTCATGATCTACTTTCCATCATTTGTATCATCATTTTGGTAATTTCTCAAGTTGTCATTTTTTTTAGCCTGCATGCCACGGTTTTCGGATCCTTATCTCCAATTTTGTGGGATTTGGATTCAAGGCTCGAGGGCTGCGGGATACGTGGCATCGACTACTTATTCTTCAAATTTCTTTGAAGGATAAGGAGGTTTATGGACTAATGGGACTCTCAGCCTGATTCTCCGATTCAATCTAAGGCTCGGGGGCTACTCCACATGGAGTGCGATTTTTCAAATCGCACACCATGTTGAAAATAAAATTCGGGGCATGAGCACCTCATACCTTCGATGCAGCCAAGCAAGTACTCGAAGAAGGACTTCAAGACGAAGCTTTTGAAGAAGTCGAGACTACTTCAGAAGTACTCGATAAGCCTGTAGTACTCAGCTACGAAGAGCTCGGGGGCTTGTTAGACCCGGGGTTTCGGGGCTAGGTACATAGCGTAGTTTAAGAGATTAAGTCTGTCTTATCTCTTATTTATCTCGTTTATCTCTTATTTATCCCGTTTAAGTAGGAGATAGAGCTAACCGATACAGAGGGAATCTACTTGAGATATGTTCTGGTACGATTCCTTAGCTGGTGTTGGTTAGTATCTTTGTAACCCTGGCCTCTCGGATATATAAGGGAGGACAGGGACCCCTCTAAAAAACACGATCTCTAGGTCATTCTACACCCAAGGCAATACAAACCGCCACATAGGACGTAGGGTATTACGCACCTCGAAACCCGAACCTGTCTAAGTTTTATGTTCCTTGCACCTTCGAGTTCCTGATCTCGGCGTCTTCTCACCTAAACTTACCACCTTGGGCATATCCCTCGGTGGGCAGCCGGTAAAACACCGATAGGGCGAGCAGCGGGCGGGCGAGCTGGAGGGCCAGGTGGTGCGGGTAGGGCGGCGAGGGGCAGCTGGCAGCCCGGGAGATCGCTGGCGAGGGGCGGCGGGCGGTGCAGCAGAGCAACAGAGAGGGAGGGGAGAGAGAGGAAGATGACGGGGACTTGTTCGCAATTTTTCAAAAGTTCTAGGGTTCACTGTAAAGTAAGATTTTTTTTTCAAACCATATCCCAAATAAAAATATGCCAAAAAGCAAAAGTGTAGAGTTTAAAAAGAACTACAACTTTGCTTTAAGGGTCAGCTTCAAAAGAGTTAGGGTTTTGAAACTATTTCAAAATCCGACAAATTATCCAATTTCAAATAAAACCTATTTAAAATTCACATTCCAATTGAAACCTTAGGGTAAATCTACTTCTTACAGTGGTTTAAAAGTAAATACTTTCTTTTTCAAAACTAACCTTCGTACAATTTGAAATTACCTTTCATTCAAACACATTTAGCAAATGAACCCTAATTTTTCCATAATTACAAAAACACCCTTTAACTTGCATTTAGGTTTTAAACACATTCACAAAAACAAACACAACTTTACACTAAATCTAGTGTGTCTTGCTCCCAAATACCTGAAATGTCACATCATCAAAGCTGTTTTGGCATGCCTCTGACCATACGAACTTCCTGTCTTTCTCTAGTAGCGATGTAAGGGGTTTCACTATCATAGAGAAGCCTTCTATAAACCTCTGGTAATAGCCCGCAAGTCTGTGGCAGAACCAACCTGAATTATACCGGCTCAAGTACATGAGTCCATTCCTGATGGGCTCCAACGGGCTTCAAACGGTATAATCCCTTGGCCTGTCGGGTAACGTCCCGATAAACCACCGATACACAGGATCAAATAAGGTTACCTCACACGAAGGTGAGTCCAGAGATACAATCACCATCATATTTTACATCATAAGGAATTACGTTATAAAGGTTTTCAAAAGCCATACATTACTAACTGTGAAAGCTATGGTTTTTGGCAGCGGAAAACATACGCGATGATTATAGCACGTCGTCAAGACGGATGTCATGCTAAGCCCGAGCACGACATCGCTCGATATCACCAGTGCTGGCCGGGGACGGATCCCATTCCACGGACCAACCTTCTGAAAGAGCACAGGGCCAAGGCAAGGGAAGAGTAGGGTCTTCAAGACATCACCTGCAAAACATTTAACTAGCAAGGCTGAGTATACTAATACTCAGCAAGGCTTACCCGGGATTGGATATACTTAGCCCATAACTAGACTTATGAGAGCTTATAATGGTTCTGGGTTTAGTTTCAGCTGAAAAGCAACAAAGAGTAGATCCTTAATTTCAAGTTTTAGCTTTCAGATTCTAGTTAATTATCCATTCTAAGTAAGCACCTATATCTAAGCAAGCATGGTATAATCTTTGGTCAAGCATCATCTTTGATAACCATAATATTGCTCTTGTTACTCTATGTGGAAAAGGGGATAAGCAGTCTCATTTCATCGTGAGAGGCGGACGATTCCTGAATCGAGATTCAACCTTGCAAGGTAAACCTAACTCACACGCTTGGAACACCACAGGGTCGTTCCGAAGCAACCGTTTACCTTTCATTCCGACTCGTGGATCAGAGCCACCACAAGCGACTGCAGGAACATACGCACATCACTCGTGCAGGACATACGTCTGTAGCGCGACTACAAAACCCATATTCCTGGTTGCCCTGGCAACACGTATTTCCTCAGTCGAACATAAGTAACCAGAAGAAGCAAAACGAGTAGTGGGAGGTATGTCCACTCCTCGGGCCGATTGGTTACTAGGCTTACCGCTTACCATATTTCGCGGCATGTGGTTAGTACTTTCAAACACTTAACCCGCACTTCCACACGCTGCGACCTTAACAGATTCAACAACACAGACGGGGTATCACCTCAACCATGATACCTCATAAAACTCCCGTCCGTCATCCTTATAGTGATCGCAGGAATATAAACATTACAATTCCTATATCGCGCGAGTGACAGGAAATCACCCGACTTCTACCGGCCCTATTAGCATAGCAGCTAGTCGGACTCAAGATCTAGTATCCATCACATTGGTTCCTAGGAGAATGCAACTAGGGTTTCAAGCAATTCCTAAGAACTTAATGCATAGAATACGTAAATATATATAGATTGCAGTGTAATAAAATAGTAGGTTATGTCCGGGGCTTGCCTTTACTGGTGGGTCTGAAGTCAGAAATGTTAACATCTTCCGAACTTTGGTTCAGGGCTTCAGATATTCCCTTGGTGACATTTACTTGATCTTCAGGAACATTTGCCGTAGACTTCTGGGAGATCTCGTAGTTACCGTTTGCAGAAGTAGACGTATCTACATGCAATGCGACATTACATTCAAAGTGTGCACGTCACATTACCTTACTTCACAATACAATTGTAATCTAGCATTCATACAACATACTATTCACATATTAACCAAAAAGATCTCAACTAAACCTAGATAGAGCTTTAGGGGGACAACTAACCAGAATCGGCTGCTCGTTGAAGATCACAACAGAGCCGATTGGAAACAACGGGGGTTTAGCTGATGGAAAGATACATCGGGTTTCTAGACGATTGATGAAAACATTGATTACTTCAGTAGAGGGATGATTCCTAAAGCAGTCGTGTCCTAACTGAGATGTGCTTAAGGGTTATTCTAGATAACTAAGTGTGGTTGCATCGGCTCGATTACGTCAGCACAACTATTGAGTGACGTATAGCTGAATGGAGTCTGGTTAAGGGTATGTGACTGATAAGTATAAAGCCGACCTCTCAGTCGATAAATCGACTGATAGAAGTGTGTGGATAAGAAGATGGGAAAACTAAGGATCGATCGGCCATAACCGATATGGAAAAGTAACCAAAATCGGCTTGGGTCGGCCGATGGCAAGAACCCTAAGATCGTGGGTGTCCTTCCGATACATCGACTCTGTGCAGTCGATACAGAACAGATCAAAAGAATTGTATCGGCAGTAACCGATACTAGAAAGGTAACAACCATATCAGCTAATCGGTCGATGATAGAAGTATCGACTGACTGCTGTTATGCAGAAACATCCTAGACTCAAGGAAAGTGGATGCTTAGCAGCTGAACTGATAGCCAACGCTGAAGCATAGCCACAGAGATGTTTTGGCTAAGTAGCAGACACACAAGAACTAACGGGGATCCTTATACGACAAGGAACCTAAAGAAGCAGCAATCGAGACGGGGACAATGTCTTGATGGCAGGGATATGAGCACTCATGTGAAAGGTTTAACGAAACATCACATATTTCTATTTAAGATCTATATTCTATGGCTTACTTTTCAGTTATAACACAAGCATACAATATAAAGCACAACAAAACATTCATTCCCTAACATTGACCTAAACCATACATCAAAGATTTTCACTCAAGATCACAACATAAAACTTATAGGTTTTGACTTAGGGTTTCAAACGAAACTGATTTTACATTTTTATGAACTTCCTATGAAAATCTATGAAATGTAGAAGTTCATCGATTTGAAATAAAGAAAGTTCTGGAAATTTTACAGAAAACACCCTAGAACTATCTAAAACGTAGCAATCAAGTCCCTGGTCCGGGAAAACAGAGAATAGGAAGATATCGACGATATTCCGGCAAAGGAATCGCCGGTATTAGAAACATTCAAAGAATCAGGGCAAACCTTGGTTGTGGAGAAGAACAAGCGAAAGTGAATTCCCACGGTGAATAGGATTGGCGATGATAAGATGAGCTCGACGACGATGAGATTCCGTGGTTGATGAAGAAGCTTGCCGGTAATTGCAGTGGGTAGAGAATGGCCGAAGGGGTAATCTCCGCGGTGACTAGTGATCTTGCTCGGCGATCGACGAGGAATAGGAGCTGCTGGATGTCGTGGGCCCCTAGGACGAGATGATGGAGCCGAACGGGTTCGCTATATTGACTTTTCCCCGAACTCTAGGGTTTTCCTGCTCACGAGCTGAGTCTTCTTTTGCTTACGCACGCGTGCCACTGAAACACGGCCGGCACACCCGCGTAGCTTCACGCCTAACTGCCGCCTTCGCTTCACAACTCCTCCTTCTGACTCGCCTTGCCGTAATCGTCACCTTCGATTTGCCTCCTCTCCTTCCAGCTTGCTGCCCCTCGTGCATCTCACGCGGAAACCCTCCACCGTAACTCCTCCTGCGCGTGCCGTTGCTCGGCACGTCGTACTCCAACATCACCTGCTCATGCCCATAGGCCTGCTCTACTCCGGCCGGTCAACAGCTGCCCACACCACCAACGCCCGCACGCCACCGAGCGCACGCTCGCGCCACTCGCTCGGTGCCGCTCACATTCCTGCCGCTCCAGCACCTGCACCGGCTCTCCAGCACACGAGCTCCTGCATCGCCTAAACCATGTCGCTCTCACTCTCGTGCTCGCTGGACGCCAGTGCCCGCACATGCCTGTTCCCACGTCGCGCGCGCTCACTCCGAGCCGCAATCGCACGCTTACACTGGCCCAGTGCTACTGCTCCACCTCTGCGCTCCGCGCTGTACGCCGCCAGCGCGCCTTCGTTCGCGAGCTACAGCTGGCCACCGTGGTGCCGTCGCTCACCCGCCCGAACCGTAGCCGCTCCGCGGCTCCACCTGCGCCGACTTCCGCACGCGCTCCGCATTCGCGCTGGCGCTCCGCCGCTCTGGCCGAGCCAGCGCCGTCTGTGACGCTCTGCTCCTGGGCCCTCCGCGCACACACCTGCTCCCGCTCGCACCTCGTCTGCTCCCGAGCCGCGCACCAACGCCGGCCTGCCCCCATCCTGCGCACGCTCGCCACGACCCTGGGCCGAGTCGCCACGCCACCACCGCAGCCGCGCGCGCTCTCACGGCCAGTGCCCGTCAGCACTTCACCGCCTGGCATGCCTATGCGCCTGGTCCTGCGCCAGCTCGCGGCCCGCGCTTCTTCCTCCCGCTCGCACTACCTCCTGGGCGCCGCCCGGCCTGCCTGCTCTCGCGCGCCGCTCGGCCTGTCAGCGCGCGCAGCGCCGCCCCGCCTGGGCCCGCCAGCCGCGCGCCTGCGCGCGCTTGCGCTCGCGTGGGCCGCTCGCCGCCAGCGCCCCCGCGCTCTGGCGCCGCGCCGCTCGGGCTGCCGCTTGCCCGCACGGCGCCACCTACCGCGAGCTACCGCACCACCAGCTCACGCGCACGCCTGTGCCGCCGCCGCCCCGGGCCCGCCTGCCGCGCGCACACGCCGCCTGCTGCTGCAGCTCGCCCCGCGAGCCGCTCTGCCGCTCGCCCGAGCGCTCGAGCCCGGCGCCACCTGCCTGGGGCCGCCAAGCACCCGAGCTACGGCCACGCCGTGCGCCGGCTCCTGTGCCGCTCGCCCAGCCTGCGCACGCTGCCTGCTCCAGCCGGTGGAAGAGGGAGAGAGAGCTAAAGAAGATAGGGATGGAGGCCAAATGAAAATCGCCAGTGAACGAAGGAGAAGACCAAATAGGAGATGAACAGAGAGTAAAGAAGGAGATGTCAGGATAAGAAACAGAGGAGAAGGGGGATTGGAATTCCCCAAGGACTTATACGTAAAATCAGAGAAATGCAGGGACTCATTTGTAAAACAAAATTTTCCGTCAATCCAAAAACCAAATGAAGAAATGACCAAAACAAAAGTTGGAGAGTTTTTCAAACTCTACAACATTGCTTTAGGGCTCAGTTTCAAAAACTCAAAATTTATACTTTTACACGTGAATTTTTGAATAAAAGTCGGATTTGAATTGCTTTTGTCCTAAAAGAGTAATTTTAAAATATTCAGGACCTAATTGCAAGAATTTATGACACGTCATAATGACGGGATAGACTCGTCATAATGAATGGATAGACATGTCATGATGACTTGCACTTTTACACTTTAGTCCTGAGTAAATTTGAAAATTATTTTTGTAAATCAAATATTTGCATAAAAGGACTGGTACTTTTATAAAATTACATAAATACCCTCGTTTTTACCATTTTACCCAAAATTTTTACATACTTCAACACACACATTTCCAGTGCAACCTTTTGAGTAAATATATATTTTTACAAAACATAAAGTAAGAAAAACATATTTGCAAAACCACCCTTGCCTTAATCCAAATACATTTTACAAAAACAACCCTAGGTTTTTCTGTAATTACAAAAATACCCTTTTTATTTGCACTTTTAAATTTTCAAAAACCTCACACAAACACACATAAGCTTTATACAAACAAACACATATTTCACACTAACAAAATATATGTCTAGCATTACAAATACACGAACTATCACAGAGTCCTCCCTGGGTCCACTACAATACCTCCTCTGGTGATAACATGGCCAAGAAATGAGACCTCCTTCAACCAGAATTTACATTTGCTGAGCTTCGCATACAACTGGTTATCCCTAAGTTTCTGCAAAACAAGTCTCAGATGTCCCTCATGTTCCTCCTCATTCCTGGAGTACACCAAAATATCATCGATGAACACCACCACAAACTTGTTAAGATACTCCATGAACACTTTATACATCAGATACATAAAGTAGGCTGGAACATTAGTCAACCCAAATGACATGACTGTGTATTCATATAGCCCATATCTGGTAGTGAAAGCTATCTTGGCAATATCTGAAGGTCGTATCCTCAGCTGATGATATCCTGACCTCAAATCAATCTTGGAGAATACCCTAGATCCCTTCAACTGATCAAACAAGTCTTCTGTACGAGGCAATGGATACTTATTCTTGATGGTCACCTCATTCAAGGCCCTGTAATCAACACACATCCTCTATGTACCGTCTTTCTCTCCCACGAATATCATGGGTGCTCCCCAAGGTGAGGAACTAGGACGAATGAACTGTTTATCTAACAATTCACCAACTGACATTCTATACGGCCTTTTAGCAATAGGTGCAGTACCAGGTAGAAGATCTATGATGAATTCAATGTCACGTTCAGGGGGCATACATGGTAAGTCATCAGGGAAGACGTTCGGGTACTCGTAGACAACTCTTAGGTCCTCAATCGAATCTGCCTTCAACTGATTCACTTCACAGTCTGCTGCCGACGGAAGTGTTGCAACGAACTCAAACCTTTCACCTTCTGAGCAAGTGAGAACCACAGATCGCTTGGAACAGTGAATCACTGCATCATACTTTGTCAACCATCCCATTCCGAGAATAACATCAATACCACTTGATTGCAAGACTATCGGATTTGCATAGAACTCCCTGCCCATGATCTGTATTTTTACCCCAAGACACCGATACACAGCCCTCATATTCCCCTAGGTGAGTTTACTAGCATGGAACTAGACATGGTGCATAAAGGAATAGAGTACTTAGCAACATACTCAGCAGAGATGAATGTATGCGATGCTCCAGAATCGAATAAAACTGATGCAGGGGCTGAGTTGACAAGAAACATACTAAACACAACGTCCTGAGCCTCCTGAGTGGTCTCCGCTGCCACATGATTCACACGCCCGCGGATGAAGTTCGCTGACCCTTGTTGCTCTGCGGCATCTGGTTGTTGTTCCTAGGCTGCTGCTGCTGTAAGGTCTACCTCTGTCCACTGTTGTTGAACTGGCCTGGAGTGTTCTGGCCATTTCCCTTGGGACAACGGTTGGTATAGTGTCCCACTTCACCAGATCTGAAGCAAGTATTACCGTCGGTGGGAACAGGGGCATTGTTCCTCATCGGCGTGCCAGTAGGAGTACCCTGACGATTCTATGGGAAGTTGGGGCGCTTCACTGACTGACCAGCATGCTGAACTTGCTGCTGCTATTGACCCTGCTGATTGAAGCACTGGTACTAACTCTACCCGTAGTTGACATTCTATCCTCCTTGGCGGAAAGGTGTTCCTTGCGGGGGCGTATAATGAGGGCGGGAATTGCTGTTGCTCTGCCCTGAGGACTCAAACTTCCTTTTCTACTCACCCATATCCTGATGAGCACGCTCTACTAGGATGGCATTGTCCACCATTTTCTAGAAATTCTCGAAAGTATGCACCATCAGCTAATATTTGATAGGACCAATAAGACCCTCCCTGAAATGATCCTGCTTCTCTTCGTCATCGCCTACATCTGCAGGAGCGTAGCGAGACAATTGGATGAACTTGTCCCGATACTCACTCACAGACATAGACCCTTGTTTCAGCGCAAAGAACTCCTTCTTCTTGAGCTTCATCAGACCCTTAGGTATGTGGTGCTCCCGGAACCGATTCCTGAACTCCTACCAGGTGATGGTGTTGGGGGTGTCATGGGCTGCGATATAGGTATCCCACCAATCTGCTGCGGCCCCTTCCAACCTGCCCGATGCATAAAGGACCTTCTCTCTGTCAGTGCACTGAGCGATGTTAAGCATTTTCTCCACTATCTTGATCCAATCATCAGCTTCTAGAGGATTAGATGAGTGAGAGAACACGGTAGGTTTGTGGCTCATGAACTCCCTGTGTCTGTCCCTTGCTGGTGGTGGTGGAGGTGGTGGAGCTTGGTTCATCTGAGCCTGCATGTTGGTGATAGTGTTCACCATTTGGGTAAGCAGCTGAGTTTGGGCGGTGAGAAACTGCTCCATCCCTGCAGGTGGTGCCTGGTGTGGTTGACTTGGTTGTGGATCGGGGTTGGTGTTGTTGCACGTTCCCTATCGCGGCACTGCAGGCTGATCAACTCCTGACCCGGACCTGGTGTTCACCATCTGATTGGTTAGAAAAATGAGACTCATGAAGTTAATCATGGAAAAAGGGTATGAGCAAGGATAAGACAAAGATAGTAAAGAAAATAGATAACCCCAGGCTCTTACTAAACTATCTATTTGTATTAATAACTTGATATAATTATGGTCATTACTCCACAATTTATCACAATCATTACAAAGATTCAAATCATATTGTTTTCACAAAACCAAGCACACCTTCTCATTATTTTAAATTAACACACTATTAAGACAGTTCGGACTAGCGATTGCAAAAGAATCTTGAAAAAAACTTTCACCTAAAAAGAAAATATACTCCTATCTTAATTCCTAAATCTATCCTCTCTAACGATAGTGGGTGCGGTAGCCGGGCTCTCCATAGTGGACGCGCTTGCGAGGAGGTGACTCTGGCAGGTACTCCCACGGCTCGTCGCTGTCGTACTCCGGGGGTAGTTCTGGAACTCCCCTCAGTCGAGCCTCTAGAATCGCCTTCTCCCTGATGGTCTTCCTCATCTTCCTCTTGACCTCCTGGATCTCAGTTCCGGTGGTGTCCAGGTCCGTACTGAGGGCAACGACCAACTCCTGCATGGTGTCCAGGAGCAGGCTCCCTGTCCCAGGGGTTGGAGAAGGGATCAGCGCACAGGTGGCTCCCCTTCGGCGCTGTGGGAACATCTGGAACTCAGTGCCCTGAAGTTCCTCCTTGTAAGCGTGATAGAGAAAGTAAAGCGCCCTCCTGGCGGCTTCACTGGTCCCTGCAGCCAAGGTCTTCCTGGGCACCTTGTCAATGCGCTTGGAGTACTCCACCCGGCAGCCAGGTCTCTCATCCGGAACACAGATCACCACTACCACCAACCACTCCTCCTCCTGCTGTGCATTCTTGAATAAGTGGGCTTCGTAGCGTGGCATCAGCAGGAAGCCAATCCTCTGCATGACCCTCCAGAGAAGCGCGGGGATTGGACCCTCAGCAGAATCCAAATGAAGTATCTGCTTCTCATAGTGGGGCTGAGGTAGTGGTGGGCTTGTGGCGACGGCTAGCTCTGGATCATCATCTAGGTCATCGTCACCACCATCTGGTGCACCTGAGTTGTTGTCACCATCATCATCCTCATCTCCACCTGCAGCATCTGAATCAGCACCATCTCTTCCTGCAGGGCCCTCATTGCTGCCACTAGAGACCTCAGGATGGTCCTCTAGCACCTCCATGGGCTCCTCCTCAGTGTCGGTGTCCACCCGTACCCCATTAGGATGGTTGTAGTAGTAGTTATCTTCCGGGTCAGACACCTCATGTGGGTGATGGATCGGATGCGGCGGTCCACGGGTGCTTTTGCGGGCGGTCTGCTTGTTTCTGGCCATCTATAACAAAAGTGAGGGAAGCGCAAAATAGAGGACATTTAGAAAATGCTATGGGTGACCTTAAAGCAAGACTGCATTTTGTAAAATATCAGCACACTTGGGAGATAAGCATGAGTTCAAGGAGGAAAAAGTAGTGATATAGCCAAAAAATAAGCAGTTTTCAAAAGCAAGCAAGCAAAAGCTAGGTTACTAAGCAAGATGAGCCTTAAAATTCGACCATTACTGCCTAGGCTAACGTCCTACAGTCAACACTGCTCTGATACCACTTCTGTCGCACCCGGTTTAGAAAAGGTAACCGAATGCATCCCATATGTGCGCCAGGATCAAGTTCCGCACATATATTAGACTTCACAAGCGAATATATGAAACAATGCATTAACGAAATAGAGTATAGTAGTACTTTATTACATGACCGACAGTCTTAATCTTAAACGAATAAATAAACGTCGATAAATAGCAGCGGACTTCCAACTTCATAGGAGGATGACTAGGAGACACACGCCTAGTACTCTTCGAAATCTTCGGGGAACACCAGACAATTATCTTATTCTGAGCAGCATTATTTTTAATAAAGCAAGTGTGAGTACACTTATGGTTGGTACTCAGCAAGTGGAGTAAATTATATGACATGCAAGGCTATGATCAAGGAAAAGCTGACATGGTTTGACTGCGATAAGCATTTTTGGTTGGTCAAGTTTTAATTAAGCAAGCATTAGCTAAGTGTAAGTGTATACCAGCCCTTAACCAAACTATCTGAGGTGAATCAATCCACAACACAAATAAAAAAATAAATAAACAAGAACCATTAATTTAGATCATCTTTAAGTTTAATTATCATGTCAGTGTCCAAGCCGCTCTTAACCGTGAGCATGACTGATATACCACTTTTCACTTTGCAGAGGTTGTACACTTTACCCACAATTCGTGTTTCTCTTGATGCCTAGGTTTGCAAGGCCCTTAAACACTTCCAAGTTGAGTGGCAGGGATTCACTACGAGGTTTTTACAAAGATTCCCTAACTTGCAATGGTCCGCTAAGGTTTCAGGCCGCAGTGGTCAAAACTCTCCCTAATGAGGAAGATGCCTTACCCAGGATCATATCTACACCTCAAGAGGACCGAGCTCTACCCCATCAACGCACTCCCCTCTTGCCCTTTCGGTAAGAGCATTACAAGTTAAAGTTTCAAATTAATTAGCCAAGACCAGAGCCATGTAGTATTGTGGTTGCACTGTTTTCCTGGGTGGTTCTCTATGTTCCAGTTAATTCAATAATCTTATTTATCACCAATCAAATATTCCAGAACATGAGTAAACCAGTATATCATAATATCCAAGTTATCCAACCAACATCTAAGTAAAAACAACTAGCGTAACTATAACATAAATATAAATAACCTAGGTTTACTCAAGGAAGTTCAAGTGAAACTAGGCATATCCTTAACTTGGGATCCATCATATTCTAGACACATGCATGTATATAAAGTAAAATTCTATAAGTGTTATATTATTAGGACCGAAATATGATCAAGGACCACTTGCCTTCATTAGCAAATTGCTGCTGCTCAGGAACTTCTTCAAAGTTCGGCGCTTGCGGACCCTCGAACTGCGTATCATCTATCGTAGCACACAAGTACATACAAGCAAACAAATACAATAAATAAGAAACAGTACACAAATTAATATAATCAGAATAAAATAATGTAATAAAGCTACTACATATGTCGTAAGGATCGCGTGAGCGCAAGAATCGATGAAAATGGAGTTAAAATGGAGAAATTAGGGCTAAAACATGATTCCAGGGGCTTAATTGTGAACGATTTGAAATTAGAAGGGCTCTAACAGAAGAAACTGAGAGCTAGAACATAATTAAACCGTAGACCTAAGGGTTAGATTGTAAAACAAAAAGATCTAGGACTGCGGGTTCTATATTTGAAAAAAGTCAGGGGCCCAACCAAAAGAAAAAGGATCTATTCGTGAATACTTTTGAACTAACATGGACTGCGGGTTGATTTCTAGAAAACTAAAGGTTTAAACTGCAAAAAGGCCACGGGTTGACCGGTATCAGATCTATTTGACTCGGGTTGGATTAGATTCAAACCGTTGGATCTAGATCCAACGGCCAGGGATGCGGGGATTGTGCGGAGCGGCGGCAGGGGAACACCGGCGGCGGCTCAGGCGGCGGTGCACGGCAGTGCTTCGCCGAAGAAATGCAAAATCGCGATTCCTGCCTCGGTTTTGGCTCGAGCCTGGTCCAGGAGGTAGCGCGTGGGATGGGGAACCCAATTGGGGGGTTAAGAGGGAGCGTCGGGGGTTGTATGTGGCGGCCGGCGGCAAGCGGCGGCGGGAAACCCTCGGTGAGGTCGTGTGGCACGGGGGAAGTGAGAGAGAGAGAAAGAAGCAGCGTGCCAGCTCCCTTACCTCACTGCGGTGCTCCTGCGCGGGTTGTTCAATGGCAGGAAGCAGCGATGCGGCGGCGCGGCGAGCTCCCGAGCTCGGTAATGGCAGCGGCGGAGCGAGCTCTTGGGTGCTAGGGTTTTAGGGCTGCGGCTTGAGGGGAAAACCCTAGGGCATGGGTGATACTTATAGGAGGGCCGCAAGGCGCGTTGGCGTGCGGGCCCAAGGCGGATTGCGGTGGGGACGGCGTGGGGGAGGGGGCGAGCCGGACTCGAGTTCGAGTCCGGGTCCGGCACGGGGGAGAACGAAGGGCCTGACAGGCGGGCCCCGCCTGTCAGTGCGAGAGAAGGAAGGAGGGAGGGGGAGCGGGCATGGGCCTGGGGCGTGCGCACGGCTGGGCCGCTGAGGCACGCGCGCGACTGGGCTGGGGAAAAGAAGAAGGCCGGGCCAGCTGGGCTGCGTGGGGGAAGGAAGGGAAGGGAGAGAGAGAGATGGGCCGGCTCAAGAAGGAGAAAGAGAGCGATATTGTAAATAAGAAATGCAAATTCAAATGCTTTTGAATTTTGAATTCAAAATTTAAATCCAAATGAACCAGAACTAATGAAACAATGCAAAGTGCATGAAATGCCCATATCCTATGTTCCCTTATATTTCTTTTTATAGATAAATAAAATAATTTTAATTCATGACAAACGTTCTAAATCCAAAAGAATTTGAATTAAACCTTATGAATTCTAAATAACACCTAACCAAGTTTATTTTAAACTTCTAGTTTGAAAATTAGGGTGTTACAATATTATAAACACATGCATGCATATAAAGTACATATGTGTATTTAGAAAGTTATTAGGACCGGAATATGATCAAGGACCACTTGCCTTCATCAAAGTACTGCTGCTGCTCAGGGAAGTCTTCAAAGCCTTGCTCTTGCGGACCCTCGAACTGCGCACCGTCTATCGTAACACACAAGTACATACAAACAATCAAGTACAATAAATAAGAAATAGTACACCAAACAATATAAACAGAGCAAAAGAACATTATAAAACTACCGTATACGTCGCAAGGGTCGCGTGAGCGTAAGAATCGATGAAAACGGAGTTAAAACGGAGAAGTTATGGCTAAAACATAATTCAAGGGGCTTATTTGTAAAAGATTTGAAACTAGAATTGGCTCAGAACAAAGAAACCGAGGGCTAAAACATAATTAAACCTTAAATCTAGGGTTTAGATTGAAAAACAGAGGGCTAGGGTGTAACACCCTAATGTAAATTTCCTAAATTTTAATGAATTTATGTTGGCTTAAATAAAATTTCTAAGGTTTTTCTTGATTTATCTTGCATTTAAATTAATTTTATACCACAAGTAATTAAAATTTATTTTAGGTTCAACATGTTTTGCGCATTCATGCTGGTGCATCTCTTTTGTTTGTTTCAATGGTTAAGTTGAATTCAAATCTCATTTGAATTCAAATAGAATTGAGTTAGTTTGAAAAAGAAAAGAAGAAAAGGAAAAGAAAAGCCAGCCCAGCCGCAGCCCTTTTCCTTCTCCACCCACTCGGCCGGCCTCTTTCCCCCGCAGCCCAGCCGCCACGCCCGGCCCAGTTCCTCCCTATTCCCCAGCTGGAGCCTGCGAGTCCCTCTCTTTCTCCCTCTGACAGCAGGGACCTGCCTGTCGGCGCTTCCCTCCCCTCCGCCGCGCAGCGCTCTCTCTCTCTGGCATAGTGACCCCACACGTGAGCGCCTCTTCCCCCCCCCTTTCCTTTCTTCTTCCCTGAGCACCGGCTACCCGAGATCTCCGGTGAGGCTCTCGCGCCGGTCCCGCACGCCAAGGGTGCCCCGCCGCCCTACAAAAGGGTTTCCCCCGCTCCCTGGAACCCTAACCCTAAGCCTCGCAGAACCTGAGACACCCTCAGCGCCGCCGCCCGTTTGCTCCGCCACGCCGGCTCCTCTGCGTCGCCATCGAGCCATCGTGCCGCTGCACCCCCGACCCCGCTGAGCCCTGCAACAGTTGCGCCTCAGCCCCAGGGAGCTTCCCGAGCCCGGCAATTGAGCGCCGAGCTTCTGCATCGCCGAAATTTCGCCAAGGAGCCACCGCCGGTGAGCTGCTCCGCCATTGTAATTTCCTTGCCGCCAGTGGTGTTTTGGCCGATCTGACCCCCTGCACATCACCACAGGCACCCCCTGAGGCGATCCAAGGCGTCCAGCACCCCCGAGTCCCTCTGCGCCGACCTTCCCCGCGAAGCCCGACCTGTCTCCGCCACCGGCCATTGTCGACGGTCACCCTCCGCCGTACCTCAACCCACCCCAAGCCCTCGGTGAGCAACACACCCGCACCCTCTACTTGTTGCGCTAGACCCCGTCCCCCTCCCCGTCCCCCTCCCTCGCGTTGCACGCCAGCCGCCCCCCTCCCTCGCGTTGCACGCCAGCCGCCCGATCTGCAGCGGATGATCAAGATTAGACCGCGGATGGATAAGGTCTGGACCATCAGATCATGATCCAATGGGCGGGATCTACTCGTACTGTTTCAGCTTGGCTATTTTGTTAAAGAGTCCCTAGGTTTTTCCGAAAGCATCCTACAGTCCACACCTGTTCAAAAGAAATTCCAACTAAGTCCTGGATTTAGCGCCGGAGCCCCTTGAGCTTTCTAGAATTTGGGTCCGCAGTCCCGCTCCTGTGTTTTCACGGGTTAGACCCTAGATCTACCCTTTAATTATGTTTAGACCCTCGGTTTTTGCGCAGAACCCCTTAGAATCTCCTGTTTTCTTACAGTTAAGTCCCTGGACCTCGTTTTAGCCCTAGATTTCGCGTCTTAGCTCCGTTTTAGGTGATTTTCTCGCTCACGCGATTGTTGTAACGCGTAGAATAGTTTTAGCTTAGTTTTGTGTACTATTTTACTATATTGTTGTACTATTTCTTATCTTTTGCCATTGTTTGTATGTATGTGAATGTGTGGACCATGTTTTGGATGTTTCGTTCGTGAGTAGACATTGAGCCATCGGAGGAGTAACGGGATCCACTTTCTTCAGAGCCCTTTGAGCAGCAGCAGGAGAACTTTGAGGAAGGCAAGTATAATCTGAATATCCTATCACTTTTAAATACATTTTCATACTGCATTTTAATACTGTATGCCTATAAGGATTTCCTAGCTACCTTATCCTTCATATATATACCTTGGGTTGCATTTTGGTTAGTTGTGCTAGGTGCTGCGCTCTCACACATCTCGGTCCTTTTTAATTAATTTGGTTAATGGTTATATGCAACATGATTCTGAGAGTGGCCCTCTGTGTTGTGTGCTTGAGCGGCTCACATCTCTTTAAAATATGTTTTTGTTAGAAACATGGTTTAGGGGGCCAGCACGGTGCTTAGTGCTTGGTTGTCACACCCGATTTATAAGAACATAAATCGAGCAATCATATATGCGCCAGGATCAAGTCACGCATATATACAACAGATTATCAAGATATCACAACACATGTCATGAATAAAAGCGTATAAATTATAAAATGAATATCTTTATTACAACTGAATCAAGAATCAGTTCAAGCAATGCGGAAGCGTAAAATGAATACATGAAGAGCTGGGCGCCACAGGGACGTCAACTGGGAGACAAACGCCTAGAAATCGTCGAAGCCGCTGATGTAGTCCTCCACGTTGCCGGGCACTGAGCAGCAGTCGAAGATATCTGAAATAGAACAGAAGAGTAGAGAGGCAAGTGTGAGTACAAACAAGTACTCAACAAGTATAACACCAACTATGAGGCTCTAGGCTAGCTGACTCAACTGCGTTAGCTTTTAGTCTTGGCAAATTTTATTAAAGCTAATTACTACAAGTGGATGAATTATCATACCCCAAATTGCATAAGAATTAATCAATATTAATTAAGAACTACTGAGAACCATCCAAACCAAAACCACCCCGGGGAATCTCCCTAATCAAAGGTTGATAACCCCACTAATCAAAAGGAGGATCTGGGCCGCTCATGACTGTGAGCACAGCTGATATATCAGTTTTACACTCTCGAGAGGTTGCACAACTTTACCCACAAGTCGTGAGCTATGCTAGTTGTTCATCACACTTCCTTAGGTGAGATGGCTAGCAAGCGCACTACGAGACCGTTACAAAGGATCACGTTGGTAAGGCGTAACCGCTAAGGATTCTGGATCAGCGACGATGGGGCCCACCTCCAGGGGTACAAGACACACAGCACAGACCAAGCCGGAGGAGCAGGGACCATTGAAGCTTACCACCCCTCTTGCCCACGCAGGTAAGTTACTCCCAAACCAAAATGACCTAATTAGTAAGTCAAGACCGTCCCATTCCAGTCTTGTGGTTGCGCGGTTGTCCCAGGTTGTCGCTCTATGAACCGGTCCTTAGGGAGAGTGGCCAACCAAGCACTAAGCACCGTGCTGGCCCCCTAAACCATGTTTCTATCAAAAACATCTTTTAAGGAGACGTGAGCCACTCAAGCACACAGCACAGAGGGCCACTCTCAGGATTAAGTTGCATAAGACCATTAATCAAATTAATTAAAAAGGACCAAGATATGTTATAGCGCAGCAACCTAGCACAACTAACCAAAATGCAACCCAAAGGATATATATAAAGGATATAAAGGTGGCTAGGAAATCCTTATAGGCATACAGAATTAAAATGCAGTATGAAATTGAATTTAAAAGTGATAGGAGGTTCATGTTATACTTGCCTTCCTCGTACTCTCCCGGCTGCTGCTCGAACTGCTCGGAAGATGGCTGCTCCTGGTACTGCTCCGGTGGCTCGACGTCTATTCACGATCGTAACGGCAATACATGGGCCACACATGCACACACATGCAAACAATAGCAAAATATAAGAAACAGTACACCAAAACAATAGAATAGCACATAAAACTGGCCTAGAACTATTCTACACGTTACAACGATCGCGAGGATATAAAGAACACCTAAAACGGATCTAAAATGCGAAATCTAGGGCTAAAACAAGGTCCAGGGACTAATCTGTAAGAAAAACAGAACTTCCAAGGGGTTCTGGACAAAAACCAGGAACCTAAACGTAATTAAATGCTAAACGCAGGGGCTAACACGTGAAAATACAGGGCTTGGACTGCGGGTTCAAATTCTATAAAGATCAAGGGCTTCGGTGCAAGAAATAGGGCTAAACTGCAATTGTTATTGAACTGTAGTGGACTGCGGGTTGATTCTTGAAAAGCGCAGGGGCTCTTTAACAAAATGGCCAGGCTGAAGCGGTATGTTTTTATCCGGACCACTGGATCTAACTTCTACGGCCCAGATCAGATCTATTTCGCGAAGGGGTATGCGCGCATCGTGGCCGCTGGATCTAGATCTAACGGTTTACACGCGATCCGGTTCGGACGGTCCGATCTAACTGCCGTTTACGGACGGTCCGATCTGTCCGAGGGGGTCCGGTCCACTGGATCTTGATCAGAGGGCTGGGATGGAAGAGGTATGCGGGATCTATTCCCGACCGCTGACTTCAGATCGGACGGCTCGGGTTGGGTCGGGGAGCACAGGCGGCGGCAGGAGACGCCGGCGATCAAGCCCGCGGCGGCGCGGCTTGGGAGCTCGCCGGAGACACGCGATCACGCGTTCCCAGGGACGTTTCACGACGAGATCAAACCCAGGAGATAGAGCACAACGCGGGGAACCTAGCTGGGCACTTGTGGAGGTGGATTCGAGCTCGGTTAGGGTGGAACGACGGCGAGAGCGGCTCGGCACGACAAACCACGCCGGCGTGCGCGCGGTCTAGGCTCTGCGGCTAGCTAAGGATCACGACTCCTAGTACAAAAGAACCAGGGCGCGAAGGGGAAGCTCACCGAGGGGTTTAGATCGACTGGGGCGCGGTGCAGGGGTGCTGGCGATGACGGGCGGCGGTGGAGCACGGACGGAGACAGGCGGCGCTCGTGGGGAAGGCGGCTGTGGGCGCTCTCCGAGCGTCAGGTTTCCTCGGTTCGACACACGAAGGTCCTGCGAAGGTGCCAGAGGGATTAGGGACGTCCGGGGATCGCCGGCGACGGCGAATTGCGTGGGCGGCACAGCTCACCGGCGGCGGTCTCTTCGCGAAATCCCGGTGATGCAAAGGCCCGGGGTGAGATTGCGGGCCTCAGGAAGCTTCTAGATGGTGAGAGAGAGAGAGGACACGGGGGTTGCAGGGGGCCGGGGCGTGGTGGAGTGGCCTGACCACGGCGAGGCCGAGGTGACCGGGCGGAGGAAGAAAGGGGGCGGCGGCGCTGGAGGTCCTCGGGCGACGAGGGGCTAGGGTTAGGGTTCGGATGGGTTGGGGGCTGCTCTTTGTAGGGCGGCGGCGGTCCCATTGACGTGCGGGCCCGAGGCGAGGGAGCTCGCCGGAGATCTCGGGGGGAAGTTGAGTGCCGGAGGAGAAAGGGGAGAGGGAGAAGAAGGCGCTGACCGGTGGGACCGCGTTGCCAGAGAGAGGAAAGAGAGGAGCGGGTGCTCGGGCTGGGGGAAACGGAAATGGGCAGGCTTGGCCCATGCGGGAGAAGGAGAGGAAAAGGAGGTGGGCCGGGCTGAGAGAAGGGAACTGGGCTGCCTTTTCTTTTCTTTTTCTTCTTTCCTTTTTCTTTCCTACACTCAAACATTCCTCAAAACTATTTGAATTCAAATAAGTTTGAATTCAAATCCTACAAACTCAACACAAGAAAACAATGCTCCAGCATGAATGCACAAACATGTTGACCTTATAATTAATTTTATTTTCTTGTGTTATAAATTGCTTCAAATGCCACAAAAATTAAAGAAAAGCCTGGAAATTTCATTCGAACCAAAATAAATTCTTTAAAAATTAAGGAAAATTACATTAGGGTGTTACAAACCTACCCCCCCTTACAGGAATCTCGTCCCGAGATTCGAATAGGCTAGCTAGCAAAGAGATCAGGGTATGTCTTCCTCAGCTCGTCTTCTCGCTCCCAAGTAGCCTCATCCTCCGTGTGATGACTCCACTGCACACGGCACATCTTGATCTTCTTGTTTCTGGTAACTCTCTCAGACGTCTCCAGAATCTTCACCGGATGCTCGATATAGGTCAGATCCTCCTGCACATCCAACCCTTCTATCGGTGCTTGCTCTTCTGGCACCCTCAAGCACTTCTTCAGCTGAGACACGTGGAACACATCGTGCACTCCTGAGAGATTGAGAGGCAACTCCAAACGATATACCACCTCACCTTTCCGTTCCAACACCTTGAACGGACCAATATATCGAGGGGCTAGCTTCCCTCTTACATTAAACCTGCGGATTCCTCTCATCGGCGAGACCTTCAGGTATACATGATCACCCACTGCGAAGGTCAAATCTCGGCGACGAACATCCGCATAGCTCTTCTGACGAGTCTGAGCGACCCTCAGATTCTCTCGCACCTGTTGTACCAGCTGTTCTGCCTTTTCAACAATATCTGGACCAAATACCTGCCTCTCACCAATCTGATCCCAATACAGCGGAGTCCTGCACTTCCGACCATACAGGGCCTCGAAAGGAGATTTCTTCAGACTGGCCTGATAGCTGTTGTTATACGAAAATTCTGCATAAGGCAAGCATTTATCCCAGCTGGTACCATACTGAATAGTACAGGCTCGAAGCATATCCTCCAACACTTGGTTGGATCTTTCTGTCTGCCCATCTGTCTGAGGATGATAAGCGGTACTGAAATGCAGTTTTGTATCCAACGAATCATGCAACTGCTCCCAGAACCGCGAAGTGAACTGAGATCCTCGATCAGATATAATCTTCTTTGGAACACCATGCAGACAGACGATCCTGGAGATGTACAACTCCGCGAGTCTAGCACCGGAGTAAGTAGTGTTCACCGGAATGAAGTGGGCAACCTTCGTCAACCGATCCACTACTACCCATATGGAGTTGTACCCTTTCTGAGTACGAGGCAAACCAACGATGAAATCCATAGTGATTTCCTCCCATTTCCACTCTGGAATCTTCAACGGCTGCAATAGACCTGCAGGTCTCTGATGCTCTGCCTTGACACGCTGACAAGTGTCACAGATAGCCACGTACTCCGCAACGGAACGTTTCATTCCATACCACCAGAATCGTTCCTTCAGGTCGTAATACATTTTAGTGCTGCCCGGATGAATGGAATATGCTGTATCATGAGCCTCACTCAGAATCAACTTCCTGAGGTCTGCTACATCCGGCACACATATACGACCCTTGTGCCATAAGGTACCCTGATCATCCTCTCTGAAATGAGGAGCTTTACCAATCTTAAGCAATTCACGAATCTCCTGCAGCTTCTGATCTTCCTTCTGATGCTGCCTGATCTCCGCCTCTAGAGTGGGTTCTGCCTCGAATGATGTACCCGAGGTGTGATGCAAGAAACCCAGACTCAACTGCTCAAACTCCTCGCATAACTCCTGAGGAATCTGAAAAGCCACGGCCATGTTAACATAGCTTTTCCTGCTCCGAGCATCTGCTACAACATTAGCCTTGCCCGGATGATAGTGAATTTCCAGGTCATAATCCTTGACCAACTCTAGCCATCTTCTCTGCCGCATGTTCAGCTCACTCTGAGTGAAAATATACTTGAGGCTCTTGTGATCGGTGTAAATATCACACCTCTGCCCAAACAAGTAATGCCTCCATATCTTCAGAGCATGCACAACTGCGGCTAACTCCAGATCATGAGTGGGATAATTCAACTCGTGCCGGCGCAACTGCCGCAAAGCATAAGCTATCACTCTGCCTTCCTGCATCAGGACGCAACCAAGACCATCCCTCGAAGCATCACAATACACTGTGAACCTCTTGCTCTGGTCTGGCAGAGTGAGGACTGGCGCCGTAGTCAACCTCTTCTTCAACTCCTCGAAGGCACTCTGACGCTCATCAGTCCAAGAGAAATCCACACCCTTCTCCAGCAAGGAAGTCAAAGGCTTCGCAATCTTGGAGAAGTTCTCAATGAACCTCCGATAATAACCTGCTAAGCCCAGAAAAGAGCAGACTTCCTTCACTGTCTGCGGAACGACCCAGTCAAGCACATCCTTCACCTTTCCGGGGTCCACAGCAATACCTCCCTTGGAGATAACATGACCGAGGAATGGAACCTCGTCAATCCAGAACTCGCACCTGCTGAGCTTGGCATACAGCTTGTGCTCTCTGAGCCTCTGCAACACAAGCCTCAGATGTTTCTCATGCTCTGCTTCTGACTTGGAATATATCAGGATATCATCAATGAATATCACCACAAAGGTGTCCAGATAATCCATGAAAACCTTGTTCATCAGATGCATGAAGAAAGCCGGAGCATTGGTCAAGCCAAAGGACATGACCGTATACTCGTATAGCCCATACTTGCAAGTGAATGCCGTCTTCTGAATATCCTCAGGACGAATCTTCAGCTGATGATAACCCGAACGCAGATCAATCTTCGAGAATACACAGGCACCCTGAAGCTGATCAAAGAGATCCTCAATACGGGGCAACGGATGCTTGTTCTTGATAGTGACTGCATTCAGATCCTGATAATCGACGCACATTCTCTTCGCGCCATCCTTCTTCTCTACAAGCAATACAGGAAAAGCCCAAGGGGAGAAACTGCGACGGATATAACCCTTAGCTAGCAACTCGTCGACAGTCTTCTTAACCTCCTCATGCTCGACAGGTGCCATACGATAGGGCCTCTTAGCAATAGGAGCTGTGCCAGGCAAGAGATCAATGGAAAACTCAATGTTGCGATCAGGCGGCATACCTGGCAAATCGTCCGGAAAGACATCCGGGAATTTAGACACCACGCGAATACCATCCGTGGGTCTAACCTCCATCTGATGAAGAAATCCAGAAGGCTCTGTAGCTCCAACAGTGACCTCCTGACCATCCGGTGCTGACAGAAGAACAGTCCTCTGAGCACAATCTATCCGGACTCCCCACTTAGCAAGAGTCTCCATCCCGAGGATCACATCAATGCCCTTGGTGTCTAGCACCATCAGATTTGCACTGAAATCTACCCCGCTTATGGCCACACTGACTCTAGGACAGAAGACATGAGACCTCAACTGCCCTCCCGGTGAAGATACTAACATGCACCTCTTTAATGTGCTAGTAGGAATACCATGATGCTCAACAAAAGACTGAGTGATGAAAGAATGCGTAGCACCGGTATCAAAAAGCACTGTAGCAGGATGGGCATTAACCATGAACGTACCAATGACAACGTTAGGAGCTTCGGCCGCTGACTCGGCCGTCACGTGGTTCACCCTGCCCTGAGCTGGGGCCTTGGGCTGAGCTGCACGCCCCTGCTGTCCCGACTGTGCCTTCCGGGGGCAGACGTTGGCGTAGTGCCTTGGCTCTCCGCAGTGGAAGCACACTCGAGGAAGTGCAGTGGCCTGCTGCCCAGGAGGAGGAGTGGGCGCTCCCTGCCTCTGAGCTGGTGGAGCCGGAGGCGCTGGAAGCCTCTGACCCTGCCCTGCCTGCTGCTGCTGTTGAGGACGAGGCGGAAACTGCTGCCGCTGCTGGTATTGCTGGGGCGGCCTCTGCTGCTGCTGCTGAGGATGCTGATAGCGGGGACGAGTGTTGCTGCCCGAAGAGGATGGAGCCTATGGCAGAACCAACCTGAATTATACCGGCTCAAGTACGCGAGTCCACTCCAGAGGGCTCCAACGTGCTTCAAACGGTATAATCCCTTGGCCTGTCGGGTAACGTCCCGATAAACCACCGATACACAGGATCAAATAAGGTTACCTCACACGAAGGTGAGTCCAGAGATACAATCACCATCACATTTTACATCACAGAGGAAATTACGTTACAAGGGTTTCCAAAAGAGGTACGAAGATTAAATTCAGAGAGAAGATTACAAACTGTTAAAACTATGGTTTTTAGCAGCGGAAAACATACGCGATGATTACAACTCGTCGATAAGACGGATGTCATGCTAAGCCCGAGCACGACATCGCTCGATATCACCAGTGCTGGCCGGGGACGGATCCCATTCCACGGACCAAACTTCTGAAAGAGCACAGGGCCAGGGCAAGGGAAGAGTAGGGTCTTCAAGACATTACCTGCAAAACATATAACTAGCAAGACTGAGTATACTAATACTCAGCAAGGCTTATCCGGAAATGGGTATACTTAGCCCATAACTAGACTCATGAAGGCTTATAATAGCTCTGGGTTTAGTTTCAGCTGAAAAGCAACTAAGAGTAGATCCTTATTTTCAATTTTTAGCTTTCAAGTTCTATGTGATTATCCATTCTAGATAAGCACCTATAACTAAGCAAGCAAGGTATAGCTCTTAATCTCAACCATCAGTATTACTCATCGTATAGTTGCTCTTGTTACTCTGTGTGATAAAGGGATTAAGCAGTCTCAATCTTCGTGAGAGGTGGACGATTCTGAATCGAATTTAACCTTGCAAGGTAAACCTAACTCACACGCTTGGAACATCCAACGATAGTTCCGAAGCAACCGTTTACCTTTCATTCCGACTCGTGGATCAGATCCACCACAAGCGACTGCCGGAACATACGCACAACCCTCGTGCAGGACATACGTCTGTAGTGCGACTACAAAACCCGTATTCCTGGTTGCCCTTGCAACACGTATTTCCTCAGTCGAACATAAGTAACCAAAAGAAGCAAATCGAGTGGTGGGAGGTATGTCCACTCCTCGGGCCGATTGGCTACTAGGCTTACCGCTTACCATATTTCGCGGCATGTGGTTAGTACTTTCAAATGCTTAACCACCGCTAACACACCCTGCGGCCTTATCCAATTCAACAACACAGACGGGGTATCACCTCAACCATGATACCTCACAAAACTCCCGTCCGGCATCCTTATAGTGATAACAGGAATGTAAACATTACAACTCCTATATCGCGCGAGTGACAGGAAATCACCCGACTTCTACCGGCCCTATTAGCATAGCAGCTAGTCGGACTCAAGTACTAGTATCCATCACATTGGTTCCTAGGAGAATGCAACTAGGGTGTCAAGCAATTCCTAAGAACTTAATGCATAGAATTCGTAATAGATATAGATTGCAGTGTAATAAAAATAGTAGGTTATGTCCGGGGCTTGCCTTTACTGGTGAGGCTGGGGTTAGTCAAGTTAATAACGTCCGAAACTTTGGTTCGGGCCTTCCGAGAATTCCCTGACGAAGTCCTTAGGGTCTTCAGAACAACCTCCTTCTGGTTCCGGGATCTGTAAGAATTTCCGCGGCTTGGTCCACGATCAGCGTGTAATCTCCTCCAGCGAGAATAGTCGGGTCTATATGATATGCAAGAATGTATAATTAAGGAATGCATAGTCTTTTTATTTTATTTCACAATAAGTTGCAATTCAAAAGATTAACACCCAAGAACTCATGGTGCAAAAGATACTTAACTTTGAATCATACATATTCAACACATGACTACTACATTAATTTAATTGGAAACAAGAATTAAAATATTTAAATTTAAATTTAAAATTGAATGTAAACCCTAGATAATTAGGTTTATAAAGTTTTGAAAATTTAACACAGTTTTATTGCAAACTTAAAAGATTTTGATCAAAAGATTTAATTAAATAAGCTTTACTGAAAAGACTTTAGCTAATTTTCATATAAAACGAATTGAATTGATTAACTTATATGAATTAAATTATAAATCAAGATTAAGTTTGAAATTTCTACATCACTTCATGTTTAAACAACGGAGGTTGCATAACAAAAATCATGATCACATGGTTAACCTATAGGATTAAAATTGGATTTACGGATAGGATATTACATTCCCATGTCTTAGATTCAATATTGCTTCAAAACTATTTGGTTTCAAATCAAACTCACTTAATAGAATTTATAGAGTTCAAAACCTAGTTTCAAACAAAACTGGTTTTGCAATTTTTGGAATTTCCTACAATTCTCTATTGAATTTACAAGTCAAAAATATCACTCACATGAAATAACAAACATCCATTTACTTTTATTCTAAATACAGTACAAACTATCTATTTTTACAGCATGGCCACAAAACAAAAGTGATAGAATTTGAAATGAAGATTCAAGTACAACTGGTTTCATATTTTTTTGAATTTTCTACGGTTTTCTAGGGATTTTCAAAGTTCAGCACATTGGAAAGGAAGAAAGGGCTGAAAACTTCAATTTGGACCCTTGGAAAGAATTCAATCTTCGCGAACAGGTCCCTCTGCCATGGATGGCCGGTGGAGCTCGGTTCCATCCCAAATTCCGGCGATGGAGTGGTTAATTAGCAAGGGGAATAGGGTGGGGAGAGAGAGGGCATCCGGGCGCACCTAATGGCGTTCTTGGGAGGAGAAGGAACGGCCGGGGGAAGCCTGCCGGCGTGAAGACCGTAGGGCGGCGGCGGGCGGCACTGGGTGGGCGCTCCGGCGAGGGCAAGGCGCAAAGGGGGTGGGGAATAGCTTCAAGGGGTCCTGGGGATGCTATTTATAGGGAAAGGAGGGGAAGAGAGGGGTGCACGGCCGGGCGCCACGGCGGCGCGGAGGTGGCACTGCCGGCGGCGGCGCGGGCGCGTTGGGGGTGCGAGGAGGTGCCACGAGGGCGGGCTAGGGCAGAGGAGCAGGCCTAGGGCGGCGCCTAAGAGAGAGGGGGAAAGGGGGGCTGCACTGCCGGCTTGGATCCTGGGAATTGCGGCGCCGGCATAGTAAAACAGGGGAGCAGAGGAAGCAGCCAGAGGTAGAAGAAGAGTGGGAGAGTGCTAAGGACCTGTCTGCAATTTGCAAAAACTTCAAGGGCCCGGAAGTAAAACTAAATTTCCCACTGCTACAAGGCTCTAATGAAGAAATGACCAAAATGAAAGTTGTACAACTTTTCAAGCTCTACAACTTTGCTTTAGGGTTTGAACTCCAAAACTCATGGTATGCAACTTTATTTTGAAACTTTGGGCTAACTTTAAGTTTTATAAGATTTTGTCCTTGCTACATATTTACACACATAATTTTGGGCCTTAATGCAAGTTTTCAGAACTGTCATGATTACTTGCATTCTTATAATTTGGCCCCTAGTAACTTTTGAAGATTACTTTTGTAACTCATGCATTTTGCACAAAAGGACTCATATCCTTATAAAATTACACATAGGGTCTTATTTCTACAAATACATCCAATCTTATACAAATCAACACATGCCTTACATTTCATACATATTATGGTACAATTTGACACCTAGGGTGTCACAGAGCCATCTTCCTCTTCTTATCCTCAATCTCCCGGCGCTTACGCTCGGTGTTGAGGGCAGCATCAACCAGCTGGTTGAAGTTGTCGAAGCGGTGGTTCAGCAGCGCATACTGGATGTGATCATCCAGTCCCTCCTTGAAGTACTCCTGCTTGTCGCTATCACGAGCGACGTCAGCAGGGGTGTAGCGGGCAAGCTGAAGGAAACGGTCACGGTACTCGGTCACCGTCATCGATCCCTGAAATAACGAACACAGATAACAAGGATAGAAATCGCTCAATATGTCAAGCTTACGAAAGAGGTCAAGGATAGATCAAGTTCAAAAGATATTGCAGAGAATTACCTTCAATTTACCTGCTTAAGAGCACGGAACTCCTTCTGCTTCATCTTCATAATGCCCTCAGGAATGTGATGGTTCCTGAAACGCTCGCGAGACTGGACTCAGGTGAGAGAGTCGCGGTCCTGAGCCGGGTAGGACTCCCACCAGTCAAGAGCAGAGCCTCGCAGCTGCCCTGCTGCGTACAGAACTCGCTCACGGTCGTCGCACTGCGCAACAACCAACTGGCGCTCCACCGAACGGAGCCAGTCGTCCGCCTGGAGTGGGTCCGTGGCGTGAGAGAAGGTCGGAGGATGATCTCTCAGGAAATCCGCACGCCTGTCACGGGGCTGAGGCGGCGGTGGAGGCGGTGGCTGAGCATGGATCTGCTGCAGAGCCTGAACGGTATTGTTTAGGGTCGCCATCATCTGCATCTGGAGCTGGAAGAACTGCTCCGGGGTCAGTGGTGGAGGCATCGGTAACGGCTAACCAGTATTCTGGTTGTTCTACTCCTGCTGGTCAGAACCGGAACCGGTGCGCCTGGTGTTCACCATCTGATGGCAACAAATGAAATTTTTTATGAGAAAGAAACATTGTGCAGCTGCGGAAATGAAACTTCGATAGGATATAACAGAGAGAAAGGAATATAGGTTTTACCCCCGACGATCTAACTCAAATTTTATTGTTTAGTTCAAGTTGGGTTAGGGTCGATTTGCATGAACAAATTCAACTACTAAACTATGCAATCGACCAAAGATCCAAATCATACATTTGCACAATAACAACCCTTCAATGTTCACAACTTAGTCGAGTTTATCACACTACTCGACCAACACACTCGTTCTAGCGTATTTTCATCGGGACAACCTAAACTTACAGCTTATAAGATTGGGTGACTCGGGCCAACGTCTACGGAAAGCTCGAGCTATTTCTCAGAAAAGACGGGAGAGATAGCAAATCAAAGGCTTAAGACTCAAGGAATAGAAGCAGAAAAATGATGGTTGAAGATTTGCGGAAGCAAGGCAAGCGAAAAAAAAAGTCCTAAACTCGACCAGTTCTATCTAGGCTTCGTCCTACAGTCGACACGGCTCTGATACCAATCTGTCACACCCGATTTATAAGAACATAAATCGAGCAATCATATATGCGCCAGGATCAAGTCACGCATATATACAACAGATTATCAAGATATCACAACACATGTCACGAATAAAAGCGTATAAATTATAAAATGAATATCTTTATTACAACTGAATCAAGAATCAGTTCAAGGAATGCGGAAGCGTAAAATGAATACATGAAGAGCTGGGCGCCACAGGGACGTCAACTGGGAGACAAACGCCTAGAAATCATCGATGCCGCTGATGTAGTCCTCCACGTTGCCGGGCACTGAGCAGCAGTCGAAGATATCCGAAATAGAACAGAAGAGTAGAGAGGCAAGTGTGAGTACAAACAAGTACTCAACAAGTATAACACCAACTATGAGGCTCTAGGCTAGCTGACTCAACTGCGTTAGTTTTTAGTCTTGGCAAATTTTATTAAAGCTAATTACTACAAGTGGATGAATTACCATACCCCAAATTGCATAAGAATTAATCAATATTAATTAAGAACTACTGAGAACCATCCAAACCAAAACCACCCCGGGGAATCTCCCTAATCAAAGGTTGATAACCCCACTAATCAAAAGGAGGATCTGGGCCGCTCATGACTGTGAGCACAGCTGATATATCAGTTTTACACTCTCGAGAGGTTGCACAACTTTACCCACAAGTCGTGAGCTATGCTAGTTGTTCATCACACTTCCTTAGGTGAGATGGCTAGCAAGCGCACTACGAGACCGTTACAAAGGATCACGTTGGTAAGGCATAACCGCTAAGGATTCTGGATCAGCGACGATGGGGCCCACCTCCAGGGGTACAAGACACACAGCACAGACCAAGCCGGAGGAGCAGGGACCATTGAAGCTTACCACCCCTCTTGCCCACGCAGGTAAGTTACTCCCAAACCAAAATGACCTAATTAGTAAGTCAAGACCGTCCCATTCCAGTCTTGTGGTTGCGCGGTTGTCCCAGGTTGTCGCTCTATGAACCGGTCCTTAGGGAGAGTGGCCAACCAAGCACTAAGCACCGTGCTGGCCCCCTAAACCATGTTTCTATCAAAAACATCTTTTAAGGAGACGTGAGCCACTCAAGCACACAGCACAGAGGGCCACTCTCAGGATTAAGTTGCATAAGACCATTAATCAAATTAATTAAAAAGGACCAAGATATGTTATAGCGCAGCAACCTAGCACAACTAACCAAAATGCAACCCAAAGGATATATATAAAGGATATAAAGGTGGCTAGGAAATCCTTATAGGCATACAGAATTAAAATGCAGTATGAAATTGAATTTAAAAGTAATAGGAGGTTCATGTTATACTTGCCTTCCTCGTACTCTCCCGGCTGCTGCTCGAACTGCTCGGAAGACGGCTGCTCCTGGTACTGCTCCGGTGGCTCGACGTCTATTCACGATCGTAACGGCAATACATGGGCCACACATGCACACACATGCAAACAATAGCAAAATATAAGAAACAGTACACCAATACAATAGAACAGCACATAAAACTGGCCTAGAACTATTCTACGCGTTACAACGATCACGAGAATATAAAGAACACCTAAAACGGAGCTAAAACGCGAAATCTAGGGCTAAAACAAGGTCCAGGGACTAATCTGTAAGAAAAATAGAACTTCCAAGGGGTTCTGGACAAAAACCAGGAACCTAAACGTAATTAAAGGCTAAACGCAGGGGCTAACACGTGAAAATACAGGGCTTGGACTGCGGGTTCAAATTCTATAAAGATCAAGGGCTTCGGTGCAAGAAATAGGGCTAAACTGCAATTGTTATTGAACTGTAGTGGACTGCGGGTTGATTCTTGAAAAGCGCAGGGGCTCTTTAACAAAATGGCCAGGCTGAAGCGGTATGTTTTAATCCGGACCACTGGATCTAACTTCTACGGCCCAGATCAGATCTATTTCACGAAGGGGTATGCGCGCATCGTGGCCGCTGGATCTAGATCTAACGGTTTACACGCGATCCGGTTCGGACGGTCCGATCTAACTGCCGTTTACGGACGGTCCGATCTGTCCGAGGGGGTCCGGTCCACTGGATCTTGATCAGAGGGCTGGGATGGAAGAGGTACGCGGGATCTATTCCCGACCGCTGACTTCAGATCGGACGGCTCGGGTTGGGTCGGGGAGCACAGGCGGCGGCAGGAGACGCCGGCGATCAAGCCCGTGGCGGCGCGGCTCGGGAGCTCGCCGGAGACACGCGATCACGCCTTCCCGGGGACGTTTCACGACGAGATCAAACCCAGGAGGTAGAGCACAACGCGGGGAACCTAGCTGGGCACTTGTGGAGGTGGATTCGAGCTCAGTTAGGGTGGAACGACAGCGAGAGCGGCTCGGCACGACAAACCACGCCGGCGTGCGCGCGGTCTAGGCTCTGCGGCTAGCTAAGGATCACGACTCCTAGTACAAAAGAACCAGGGCGCGAAGGGGAAGCTCACCGAGGGGTTTAGATCGACTGGGGCGCGGTGCAGGGGTGCTGGCGATGACGGGCGGCGGTGGAGCACGGACGGAGACAGGCGGCGCTCGTGGGGAAGGCGGCTGCGGGCGCTCTCCGAGCATCGGGTTTCCTTGGTTCGACACGCGAAGGTCCTGCGAAGGTGCCAGAGGGATTAGGGACGTCCGGGGATCGCCGGCGACGGCGAATTGCGTGGGCGGCACAGCTCACCGGCGGCGGTCTCTTCGCGAAATCCCGGTGATGCAAAGGCCCGGGGTGAGATTGCGGGCCTCAGGAAGCTTCTAGATGGTGAGAGAGAGAGGACACGGGGGTTGCAGGGGGCCGGGGCGTGGTGGAGTGGCCTGACCACGGCGAGGCCGAGGTGACCGGGCGGAGGAAGAAAGGGGGTGGCGGCGCTAGAGGTCCTCGGGGCGACGCAGGGGCTAGGGTTAGGGTTCGGATGGGTTGGGGGCTGCTCTTTGTAGGGCGGCGGCGGTCCCATTGACGTGCGGGCCCGAGGCGAGGGAGCTCGCCGGAGATCTCGGGGGGAAGTTGAGTGCCGGAGGAGAAAGGGGAGAGGGAGAAGAAGGCGCTGACCGGTGGGACCGCGTTGCCAGAGAGAGGAAAGAGAGGAGCGGGTGCTCGGGCTGGGGGAAACGGAAATGGGCCGGCTTGGCCCATGCAGGAGAAGGAGAGGAAAAGGAGGTGGGCCGGGTTGAGAGAAGGGAACTGGGCTGCCTTTTCTTTTCTTTTTCTTCTTTCCTTTTTCTTTCCTACACTCAAACATTCCTCAAAACTATTTGAATTCAAATAAGTTTGAATTCAAATCCTACAAACTCAACACAAGAAAACAATGCTCCAGCATGAATGCACAAACATGTTGACCTTATAATTAATTTTATTTTCTTGTGTTATAAATTGCTTCAAATGCCACAAAAATTAAAGAAAAGCCTGGAAATTTCATTCGAACCAAAATAAATTCTTTAAAAATTAAGGAAAATTACATTAGGGTGTTACATTGGTTGGCCACTCTCCATAAGGACCGGTTCATAGAGCGACAACCTAGGTCAACCGCGCAACCACAAGACTGGAATAGGACGGTCTTGACTTACTAATTAGGTCATTTTGGTTTGGGAGTAACTTACCTACGGGGCAAGAGGGGTGGTAAGCTTCAATGGTCCCTGCTCCTCCGGCTTGGTCTGTGCTGTGTGCTTGTACCCCCGTGAAGTGGGCCCCATCATCGCTGATCCAGAAACCTTAGCGGTTACACCTTACTAACGTGATCCTTTGTAACGGTCTCATAGTGTGCTTGGTAGCCATCTCACCTAAGGAAGTGTGATGAACAACTAGCGTAGCTCACGACTTGTGGGTAAAGTTGTGCAACCTCTCGAGAGTGTAAAACTGGTATACTAGCCGTGCTCACGGTCATGAGCGGCCCAGATCCTCGTCTGATTAGTGGGGTTTATCTTTGGTGGTTTGGTTTGGATTTTCAGTAGACTTATGACTAATTTTGATTAATGATTATGCAACTTGGGTTATGGTAATTCATCCACTGGTAGTAAATAGCTTTAATAAAATTTGCCAAGATTAAAAGCTAATGCAGTTGAGTCAGCTAACCGTAGAGCCTCATAACTTGTTTATACTTGTTGAGTACAAGTTGTGTACTCACACTTGCCTTCTCTACTCTTCTGTTCTCTCTAGGATATCTTCGACTGCTGCTCAGTACCAGGCAACGTGGATGACTACATCAGCGGACTCAACGATTTCTAGGCGTTGTCTCCCAGCCGACGTCCCTGTGGCGCCCTATTCTTCATGTATTTTTTTACGCTTCCGCATTCGTTGAACTGATTCTTGATTCAGTTGTAATAAAGATATTCATTTATGATTTATACGCTTTTATTTCGAGATACGTGTTGTGATATCTTGATGATTCTTTTGTATATATGCGTGACTTGATCCTGGCGCATATATGATTGCTCGGTTTATGTTCTTATAAATCGGGTGTGACAGAATTGGTATCAGAGCCGTGTCGACTGTAGGACGAAGCCTAGGTAGAAATGGTCGAGTTTAGGGATTTCCTTTCTCCCGCCTTGCTTCCGCAAAACTCACACCTTCGCTTCTGCTTCTATTTCTTGAGTTTTAAACCTCAATTTGCTAATCCTCTCTGTATTTTCCGAGAATTAGCCTATCTTCCGTAGACATTGGCCTGCAATTTTCTGCATGTCCTCATAAGTCTAGGATGCCTTGGCAAAAATACGCTAGAGCGCCTGTTTGTTTTAGTCGAGTGGAGTGATAAACTCGGCTAACGCTTGAATATTGAGTGTTTTGTGATTGTGCAAAATGTTTGATCTGGATTTTTGGTTGATTGCATAGTTTAGAAGTTAAACTTGCTCATGCAAATCGACTTTAATGCAAACCTAAATTTAGTAATCAAATTTGAGCTAGACCGTTGGGGGGGTAAAACCGTACACTCTTTACTCTCTACTTTATCCTGCCAGAGTTTTCTTTCCAGAATCGGACGATATCTGTCTCTTATCAATTTCGCTCTGCTGCAAATAGATGGTGAACACTAGGAGCACCGGCACCGGTTCTGGCCAGCAGGGGCAGAATAACTAGGGTACCGACCAGCCGCTGCCGATGCCTCCACCTCTGACTCCGGAGCAGTTCTTCCAGCTCCAGATGCAGATGATGGCCACTCTGAACAACACAGTTCAGACTCTACAGCAGATCCACGCTCAGCCGCCACCTCCTCCACCGCAGCAGACCCGCGACAGGCGCGCGGACTTTCTGAGGGGTCACCCACCGACGTTCTCCCATACGGCTGATCCACTCCAGGCTGACGACTGGCTTCGCTCGATGGAACGCCAGTTGGACGTCGCTCAGTGCGATGACAGGGAGCGAGTTCTGTACGCAGCAGGGCAGCTGCGAGGCTCAGCTCTCGATTGGTGGGAGTCCTACCCAGCCCGGGACCGTCACGCCCTCACTTGGGTCCAGTTCCAGGAGTGTTTCAGGAACCACCACATCCCTGCCGGAGTGATGAAGATGAAGCATAAGGAGTTCCTTGCGCTTAAGCAGGTAAATTGGAGTAAAATCTTTCCACAATTCCTTTTGAGCTCAAGCCCACCCTTGTTTATCTTCGTGAAATTGGAAATGCTGAGTAATTTCCATTCTCTTCTTCCGGTGCTTATCATTTCAGGGAGCTATGACGGTGACCGAGTACCGTGATCATTTCCTCCAGCTCGCTCGATACGCCCCCGCTGAGGTCGCCAATGATGGCGATAAGCAGGAACGCTTCAGGGAGGGACTGGATGATCACCTAGAGTACGCGCTCATGAACCACCGCTTCGACAACTTCAACCATCTAGTTGATTCTGCCCTCAACACCGAGCGCAAACGCCGGGAGATTGAGGACAAGAAGAGGAAGATGGCTCCTATTGCGTCTGGCAGCAACACTCAGCCTCGGTACCAGTACCAGCAGCAGCAGCAGAGGCAGATCCAGTCATACCAGCAGCGACAGTAGCAGTACCCGCCTCGCCCCCAGCAGCAGCAGGTGGGACAGGGCCAGAGGCTTCCAGCGCCTCCGGCACGCTCTGCTCCACCGGCTCCACCAGCTCCGCGGTAGGGAGTGCCTACTCCTCCTGCCGGACAGCAAGCTCCAGCATTCCCACGGGCCTGCTATCACTGCGGCGAGCAGGGATACTACGCCAACGTTTGTCCCTTGAAGGCGCAGTCTGGACAGTAGGGGCGCCCAGCTTAGCCCAAGGCGCCATCCCAGGGCAGGGTGAACCACATAACGGCCGAGTTGGCGGCCGAGGCTCCCAACGTGGTTATTGGTACGTTCATGGTCAATACTCACCCTGCTATAGTGCTTTTTGATACTGGTGCTACGCATTCCTTCATTACTCGGTCTTTTGTCGAGCATCATGGCATTCATACTAGCACATTAACGAGGGGCATGTTAGTGTCTTCACCGGGTGGGCAGTTGAGGTCTCATATCTTCTATCCCAGAGTCAGTGTTGTCATAAGGGGGTAGAGTTCAGTACAAATCTGATGGTGCCAGACACCAAGGGTATCGATGTGATCTTGGGAATGGAGACCCTTGTTAGATGGGGTGTCAGGATTGATTGTGCTCAGAGGACTGTCCACTTGTCGGCACCGGATGGACAGGAGGTCACAGTCAGTGCTTCGGAGCCTTCTGGAATTCTTTGTCAGATGGAGGCTAGACCCACGGATGGTATTCGCGTGGTGTCTGAATTCCCGGATGTCTTTCCTGATGATTTGCCAGGTATGCCGCCTGATCGCGACATTGAGTTTTCTATTGATTTCTTACCTGGCACAGCTCCTATTGCTAAGCGGCCCTATCGTATGGCACCCATTGAGCATGAGGAAGTTAAGAAGACTATCGACGAGTTGCTAGCCTAGGGCTATATCCGTCATAGTTTCTCTCCTTGGGCTTTTCCTGTATTGCTTGTAGAGAAGAAGGATGGAGCGAAGAGAATGTGCGTCGATTATCGGGATCTGAATGCAGTCACCATCAAGAACAAGCATCCATTGCCTCGTATTGAGGATCTCTTTGATCAGCTTCAGGGTGCTTGTGTATTCTCAAAGATTGATCTGCGTTCGGGTTATCACCAGCTAAAGATTCATCCCGAGGATATCCCGAAGACAGCATTCACCTGCAAGTATGGGCTATACGAGTATACGGTCATGTCATTTGGCTTGACCAATGCTCCGGCTTTCTTCATGCATCTGATGAACAAGGTTTTCATAGATTATCTGGACACCTTTGTGGTGATATTCATTAATGATATCCTGGTATATTCCAAGTTAGAGGCAGAGCATGAGAAGCATCTGAGGCTCGTGTTGCAGAGGCTCAGAGAGCACAAGCTGTATGCCAAGCTCAGCAAGTGCAAATTCTGGATTGACGAGGTTCCATTCCTCGGTCATGTCATCTCCAAGGGAGGTATTGCTGTGGACCCCGGCAAGGTGAAGGATGTGCTTGACTGGGTGGTACCGCAGACAGTGAAGGAAGCCCGCTCTTTTCTAGGCTTAGCAGGATATTATCGGAGGTTCATCGAGAATTTCTCCAAGATTGCGAAGCCTTTGACTTCCTTGCTAGAGAAGGGTGTGGATTTCTCTTGGACTGATGAGCGTCAGAAGGCCTTCGAGGAGCTGAAGAAGAGGTTAACTACGGCGCCAGAACTTACTCTGCCAGACCAGAGCAAGAGGTTCACAGTGTATTGTGATGCTTCGAGGGATGGTCTTGGTTGCGTTTTGATGCAGGAGGGCAGAGTTATAGCTTATGCTTCGCGGCAGTTGCGCCGGCATGAGCTGAATTATCCCACTCATGATCTGGAGTTAGCCGCAGTTGTGCATGCTCTGAAGATATGGAGGCATTACTTGTTTGGGCAGAGGTGTGACATTTACACCGATCACAAGAGCCTCAAGTATATTTTCACTCAACTTGAGCTGAACATGCGGCAGAGAAGATGGCTAGAGTTGGTCAAGGATTATGACCTGGAGATTCACTATCATTCGGGCAAGGCCAATGTTGTAGCAGATGCTCTAAGCAGGAAGAGCTATGTTAACATGGCCGTGGCTTTTCAAATGCCTCAGGAATTATGCGAGGAATTTGAGCAGTTGAGTTTGGGTTTCTTGCATCACACTTCGAGTGCATCATTCGAGGTAGAACCCACTCTAGAGGCGGAGATCCGGCAGCATCAGAAAGATGATAAGAAGCTGCAGGAGATCTGTGAACTACTCAAGGTTGGCAAGGCACTTCATTTCAGAGAAGATGATCAGGGTACCTTGTGGTACAAGGGTCGGATATGTGTGCCGGACGTAGAGGATCTCAGGAAGCTGATCTTGAGCAAGGCTCATGATACGGCGTATTCCATTCATCCAGGCAGCATGAAGATGTATTATGACCTCAAGGAACGATTCTGGTGGTATGGAATGAAGCGTTCCGTTGCGGAGTATGTGGCTATCTGTGATACTTGTCAGCGTGTCAAGGCAGAGCATCAGAGACCAGCAGGTCTATTGCAGCCATTGAAGATTCCAGAGTGGAAATGGGAGGAGATCACTATGTACTTCATCGTTGGATTGCCTCGTACTCAGAAAGGGTACAACTTCATATGGGTAGTAGTGGATCGGTTGACGAAGGTTGCCCACTTCATCCCGGTGAACACTACTTACTCTGGTGCCAGACTCGCAGAGTTGTACATCTCCAAGATCGTCTGTCTGCATGGTGCTCCGAAGAAGATCATATCTGACTGAGGATCTTAGTTCACTTAACGGTTCTGGGAGCAGTTGCATGATTCGTTGGATACGAAGCTGCGTTTCAGCACCACTTATCATCCTCAGACAAATGGGCAGACAGAGAGAACCAACCAAGTGTTGGAAGATATGCTTCGAGCTTGCGCTATTCAGTATGGTACTAGCTGGGATAAATGCCTGCCATTTGCAGAGTTCTCGTATAACAATAGTTATCAGGCGAGTCTAAAGAAGTCTCCCTTCGAGGCCTTGTACGGTCGGAAGTGCAGAACTCCGCTGTATTGGGATCAGATTGGCGAGAGGTAGGCATTTGGTCCGGATATTATTGAAGAGGCAGAACAGCTGGTACAGCAGGTGCGAAAGAACCTGAGGGTTGCACAGACTCGTCAGAAGAGCTACGCGGATGTTCGTCGTCGAGATCTAACCTTTGCAGTGGGTGATCATGTGTACCTGAAGGTCTCGCCGATGAGAGGAATCCGCAGGTTTAACGTGAGAGGGAAGCTAGCCTCTCGATACATCGGTCCGTTCAAGGTGTTGGAACGGAAAGGTGAGGTAGCATACCGCTTGGAGTTGCCTCCCAACCTCTCAGGAGTGCATGATGTGTTCCACGTGTCTCAGCTGAAGAAGTGCTTGAGGGTGCCAGAAGAACAAGCACCGCTAGAAGGGTTAGACGTACAGGATGATCTGACCCACATAGAACATCCGGTGAAGATTCTGGAGACATCTGAGAGAGTTACCAGAAACAAGAAGATCAAGATGTGCCGTGTTCAGTGGAGTCATCACATGGAGGATGAGGCTACCTGGGAGCGAGAAGATGAGCTGAGGAAGACATATCCCGATCTCTTTGCTAGCTAGGCTATTCGAATCTTGGGACGAGATTCCTATAAGGGGGGTAGGTTTGTAACACCCTAATGTAAATTTCCTAAATTTTAATGAATTTATGTTGGCTTAAATAAAATTTCTAAGGTTTTTCTTGATTTATCTTGTATTTAAATTAATTTTATACCACAAGTAATTAAAATTTATTTTAGATTCAACATATTTGCCCATTCATGCTGGTGCATCTCTTTTGCTTGTTTGAATGGTTAAGTTGAATTCAAATCTCATTTGAATTCAAATAGAATTGAGTTAGTTTGAAAAAGAAAAGAAGAAAAGGAAAAGAAAAGCCAGCCCAGCCACAGCCCTTTTCCTTGTCCACCCACTCGGCCGGCCTCTTTCCCTCGCGGCCCAGCCGCCACGCCCGGCCCAGTTCCTCCCTGTTCCCCAGCTGGAGCCCGCGAGTCCCTCTCTTTCTCCCTCGGACAGCCAGGACCCACCTGTCGGCGCTTCCCTCCCCTCCGCCGCGCAGCGCTCTCTCTCTCTGGCACAGTGACCCCACACGTCAGCGCCTCTTCCCGCCCTTTCCTTTCTTCTTCCTCGAGCACCGGCCGCCCGAGATCTCCGGTGAGGCTCTCGCGCTGGGCCCGCACACCAAGGGTGCCCCTCCGCCCTACAAAAGGGTTTCCCCCGCCCCCTAGAACCCTAACCCTAAGCCTCGCAGAACCCGAGACACCCTCAGCACCACCGCCCGTTTGCTCCGCCGCGCCGACTCCTCTGCGTCACTGTCGAGCCGTCGCTCCACTACACCCCTGACCCCGCTGAGCCCTGCAACAATTGCGCCTCAGCCCCAGGGAGCTCCCCGAGCCCAGCAATTGAGCCCCGAGCTTCTGCATCGCCGAAATTTTGCCAAGGAGCCGCCGCCGGTGAGCTGCTCCGCCATGGTAATTTCATCGCCGCCAGTGGCGTTTTGGCCGATCTGACCCCCTACACACCACCACAGGCACCCCCTGAGGCGATCCAAGGCATCCAGCACCCCGGAGTCCCTCTGCGCCGACCTTCCCCGCGAAGCCCGACCCGTCTCCACCGCCGGCCATTGTCGACGGTCACCCTCCGCCGTACCTCAACCCACTCCAAGCCCTCGGTGAGCAACACACCCGCCCCCTCTACCTATTGCGCTAGACCCCGTAGCTTTAGGGCCACCGCAACGCCCGGAGCATCGCACGCCGGTGAGCGCCGCTGTGCAAACCCTCTACCACCGTTGATATCGCCGCTCAGAGGCCTCCCAAGCCCCGCAGTAGCCCTAGGTGGATTACCCATGTTGCGTAGCCCATCCCTGACCTGAGCTCGAGTAGTTTTGACCCCCGGAGCATCGGATTTGAGGAGCTCGGGCGAGCTCGAGCCGCGCGCCGCCGCGGGAATTGGAGTCCGGCGAACCAGCGCCGCCCCCCTCCCTCGCGTTGCACGCCAGTTGCCCGATCTGCAGTGGATGATCAAGATTAGACCGCAGATGGATAGGGTCCGGACCGTCAGATCGTGATCCAACGCGCGGGACCTACTCGTACCGGTTCGGCTTGGCTATTTTGTTAAAGAGTCCCTCGGTTTTCCCAAAAGCAACCCACAGTCCACACCTGTTCAAAAGAAATTCCATCTAAGTCCTGTTTTTAGCGCCGGAGCCCCCTGAGCTTTCTGGAATTTGGGTCCGCAGTCCCGCTCCTGTGTTTTCACGGGTTAGACTCTAGATCTACCCTTTAATTATGTTTAGACCCTCAATTTTTGCGCAGAACCCCTTAGAATCTCCTATTTTCTTACAGTTAAGTCCCTGGACCTGGTTTTAGCCCTAGATTTCGCGTCTTAGCTCCATTTTAGGTGATTTTTGCGCTCACGCAATTGTTGTAATGCGTAGAATAGTTTTAGCTTAGTTTTGTGTGATGTTTACTGTATTGTTGTACTATTTCTTATCTTTTGCCATTGTTTGTATGTATGTGCATGTGTGGACCATGTTTTGGACGTTTCGTTCGTGAGTAGACGTTGAGCCATCGGAGGAGTACCAGGAGCCACTTTCTTCAGAGCCCTTTGAGCAGCAGTAGGAGAACTTTAAGGAAGGCAAGTAAAACATGAATATCCTATCACTTTTAAAGACATTTTCATACTGCATTTTAATATTGTATGCCCATAAGGATTTCCTAGCTACCTTATCCTTCATATATATACCTTGGGTTGCATTTTGGTTAGTTGTGCTAGGTGCTGTGCTCTCACACATCTCGGTGCTTAGTGCTTGGTTGGCCACTCTCCATAAGGACCAGTTCAAAGAGCGACAACCTGGAACAACCGCGCAACCACAAGACTAGAATGGGACGGTCTTGACTTGCTAATTAGGTCATTTTGGTTTGGGAGTAACTTCAATGGTCCCTGCTCCTCCGGCTTGGTCTGTGCTGTGTGCTTGTACCCCCGTGAGGTGGGCCCCATCGTCGCTGATCCAGAAACCTTAGCTGTTACACCTTACTAATGTGATCCTTTGTAACGGTCTCGTAGTGTGCTTGCTAGCCATCTCACCTAAGGAAGTGTGATGAACAACTAGCGTAGCTCACGACTTGTGCTTAAAGTTGTGCAACCTCTCGAGAGTGTAAAACTGGTATACTAGCCGTGCTCTCGGTCATGAGCGGCCCAGATCCTCCGTCTGAGTAGTAGGGTTTATCTTTGGTGGTTTGGTTTGGATTTTCAGTAGACTTATGATTAATTTTGATTAATGATTATGCAACTTGGGTTATGGTAATTCATTCACTGGTAGTAAATAGCTTTAATAAAATTTGCCAAGATTAAAAACTAATGCAGTTGAGTCAGCTAACCGTAGAGCCTCATAACTCGTGCTATACTTGTTGAGTACAAGTTGTGTACTCACACTTGCCTTCTCTACTCTTCTATTCTCTCTGGGATATCTTCGACTGCTGCTCAGTACCAGGCAACATGGAGGACTACATCAGCGGACTCGACGATTTCTATGCGTTGTCTCCCAGCCGACGTCCCTGTGACGCCCTATTCTTCATGTATTTTTTTACGCTTCCGCATTCCTTGAACTGATTCTTGATTCAGTTGTAATAAAGATATTCATTTATGATTTATACGCTTTTATTTCGAGATACGTGTTATGATATCTTGATGATTCTGTTGTATATATACGTGACTTGATCCTGGCGCATATATGATTGCTCGGTTTATGTTCTTATAAATTGGGTGTGACATAGGGATGGCGGGTTCTATTTTAGAAAAAAGATAGGGCTTAAACAGAAGAAAAAGGATCTATTCATTAATACTTTTAAACTGTCGTGGTCTGCGGGTTGATTTTGATAGAACTCAGGAGCAAAAGTGCAAAAGATCCTAGGGTTGACCAGTATCGGGTTATTTGACCCCATCCAGATCTAGATTAGATCTCGACCGTCGGATCTGGATCGGACGGCCGGGAGCGGCTGGCGGCTCAGGGTGGCGGCGGGGCTCGTCGGGGAATTGCATTTATGCGATTCCGGCCACAATTTCGGCTTGGGTTTGGCCTAGGAGAAAGAGAGCAAGGAGGGGAACGAGTTTAGGGGCTTGGAATGGGGCGTCGGGGACCACGGAAGGCGGACGGCAGCGAGGCATGGCACGGTGGCGATGGCGACAAGCATTGCGGCGGGAATGGGAGAGGAAAGGGTAAAATAGGCCGACGATGCTACTTACCACAACACGGAGCTCCTAGGGCACTTGCTCAACGGCGGAAAGCGGCGGAGCGGCAGCGTGTCGGGTGGCCGAGGTGCTGTCAAACTCGGGCGGCGAAGGCGGCGGCGCGGGCTAGGGCTGCAAGGCGAGGGGCCATGGCTGCAGTTTGATGGGCTCTAGGGGTGCGGGGCGGCGCCTTAAATAAGGACGAGGGCCGGGGCCCTTGGCATGCGCTCCCAGGGCAGTGCGGCGCATCATGCCTCGGTAGGACTTGGGTTCAAACCCAAGTCTGGCTCGAGGTAGGAGATGAGCCCGACAGGTGGGGCCCACTTGACAGCGAGAGAGAGAGAAGGGAGAGGAGAGGGGGCGGGCTGAAATAGGCTGGCTAGGCCACGCGGGGGGGGGGGTGTGGGGGAAGAAAAGAAAAAGGCCGGCTGGGCTAGGCCTTGCGGGAAAAAAAAGAAAGGGGAGGAAGAGAGGGAAATGGGCTGGGCCAAAAGAGAAAAAGAGGGAGAAAAAGAAATGTATTTAAATGCATTTGAATTTAAATTTAAAATTTAAATACAAATGGAAGACAAGCAACAAAACAATGCAATGCGGCATGAAATGCACAAGACCTATATTTCCTTAGATTTCTTTTTATGGTTAAGTAAATTACTATTAATTCACGGTAAATGCTCTAAAATTAAAAGAATTTGAATAAAAACCTTATGAATCTTGAAAAGAATCTAGCAAAATTTATTTAGGTTCCTAATTTGAAAATTAGGGTGTTACATAAACCAGTGAAACGGAGTTATACTGGAAGTATGAGCGCGAGGCCCCTTCAGTAACATAAGATACTAGTCAGAAACTAGAAATCTGTTACTGGAAGTATGGGAGCGAGGCCCCTTCAGCAAACTTGCGCGTAATACCAGTCATAAACCAGTAAAACGGAGTTATAGTAGATGTATTGATCTCCATGCGCCGATAGAAGATGTCTTGGTTGACTAAGGATGAAAATGGTGTAGATGCTCGGTATTCCAGGAATTAGGAACCTCGTGGCCATTAGGGTACTGTAAGCGAGATGACCCAGGTCCTGTAACCTTGTGCACGATGAAAGGCCCCTCCCATGGCGAGTTAAGCTTGTGTAACTCGGTGTCATCCTGGATTCATCGAAGAACCATATCTCCAACATTGAAAGAGCGTTGTTGAACGTTCTGGTCGTGGTAACGACAGACTCCTTGTAAGTAGCAGGCCGATTGGAGCAAGATGTTGCATCTGATTTCCTTAGCTGAGTCGAGCTCGATATGTCTTGCAGCGTCAGCCTTGTCTTCTTCAAACATCTCCAGTCAAGGAGACTTCCACATTAAGTCAGCTGGTAATATATTTTCAGACCCGTATACAAGGAAGAAACGTGACTGTCCTATGGCTTCGCTTGGTTGCCGCCCTTCTTGCTGTTCTCGTTGTAGAGTCTTTTCTTCAAGCCATCAAGAATCAAGCCATTAGCGCTCTCAACCTGGCCGTTGGCCCGCAGGTGAGCCACTGAAACATACTTAACTTCAATAGAACTGCGTTCACAGAAATCCCAGAACTGCTGCGAGTGGAAATTGGATCTCAGGTCTGTGATGATGGTGCTGGGGAAGCCAAAATGGTGCAAGATATCACAGATGAAGCTAACCACTCGCTCTGCAGAAAGTGTTGCAATTAGTTTGTACTCGATCCACTTGGTAAACTTGTCAATAGCCACCAACACGTGATTAAAACCACCCGGCGCTGTGATCACAGACCCTATCATGTCCAGATCCCAGCATGCAAACAGCCATGAAGGTGGTATGGTGATGAGGTTGTGCGCAGGGACATGGGGCTGTTTGCTGAAGCACTGGCAGTTTGTGCACTGACGAATGAGTGCTTTGGCATCTACCAAAGCAACTAGATCTAAAAGCCTTGCCTACTACTGTGCAAGAAGCAGCATGGTTCCCGCACATGCCTTCGTGAATCTCCTAGAGTATTTTTCTACCTTCCTCCGTACGGACACACTTCATAAGTATGCCTGATGCTGATCCACAGTTGTACAAGTTGTCCCCGACTAGAACGTACCCTATGCTGCGCCTGAGAATACGTGTAGCCTCAGCACTTTTTGGGTCGATGCCAGGGGGCAGTTTGTGCTCCTGGATGTAGTCGGTGAAGGTCACAGTCAGTCGACCTCTCAGTCGGGTTTCTTTGGACCCTGACCGATGGTACTTGAATCTGGTGTCTTGATGGATGGGTGATGCAACTCGTGAACGAAAACTCCCGGTGGGGCGTTAGCTCATTCAGAACCAAGTTTCGAGAGCACATCTGCTCCCACATTGTTGTCGCGAATCACATGATGGATTTCCAACCCTGAGAACTTGTTCTCGAGCTTGCGTATCTCCGCAACATACGCGTCCATGGTGTCCTTGTTGATGTCCCACTCTTTGTTGACTTGTTGGACCACCAATAAGGAGTCACCGTAGACAAGTAGTCGCTTGATGCCTATAGAGACTGCCAGGCGTAGCCCGTGCAATAGCGCCTTGTACTTGACTTCATTGTTAGAGACCTCAAATAGTATTTGGAACACATACTTGAGTTGTTCTCTTCTCGGTCTAATGAAAAGTAATCCCGCGCCACCGCCACCGAGCTTGAGAGAGCCATCGAAGTACATGACCCAGTGCTCTAGCTGGTTGGCTAGGGCTTCCACTTGGTGTTCTTGCCACTCCGCCATGAAATCAACTAGTGCCTGTGACTTGATGGCCATCCAGGGCTTGAAGTTGAGGGTGAGAGCCCCCAGTTCCACTGCCCACTTGGAGATAAACCCGGTGGCGTTCCAAATGTGGAGGATATCCGCCAATGGGAAGTCGGTGACCACCAAGATGTAGTATGCATCGAAATAATGGCGAAGCTTCCTGGATGTGATGAGTATAGCATAGAGTAGTTTCTGAATCATTGGGTAATGAACCTTGGATTCAGAAAGGACTTTACTGATGAAGTAGACTAGCCGCTGCACACCGAAAGCATGGCCTTCCTCCTAGTGCTCAACCACGATTGCCGTACTGATGACGTGAGTAGTCGCGGTGATATAGAGTAGTACGTTCTTGCCTGGTTGGTGAGCCATCAGGATGGGGGGTGACTGCAAATGATGCTTGAGATCTTGCAACACCTGCTTTGCCTCCTCGGTCCACTGGAACTTGTCAAGGCGCTTGAGCAGTTTGAAGGAGGGTAATCCCCATTCTCCAAGTCGGGAGATAAATCTGTTCAAGGCTGCCATGCAGCCCGTGAGCTTCTGGACATCCTTGATCATCCGTGGGGCGTCCATGGCTGTAAGGGTAGTGATCTTCTCCGGGTTTGCTTCAATTCCACGGTGACTAACGATGAAACCGAGTAGTTTTCCTTGAGGCACGCTAAAGATGCACTTGGTTGGGTTAAGCTTCCATTGAAACTTGCGTAAGCTGTTGAATGTTTCCTCGAGATCAAGGATGAACTTGCTAGGATCTGGTCTTGATGACCATGTCATCCACATAAGCTTCAACGTTGCGATGTAGTTGATCATCAAGGCATAGTTGGATGGCCTGTTGCTCCTGCATTCTTCAACCTGAAGGACATTGTTGTGTATGCATATGCTTCAAAGGGGGTGATGAATGCTATTTTTATCCGATTTTCTTCCTTGAGAGCAATCTGGTGGTAACACAAGTAGCAGTCGAGGAAGGAGAGCAGGACGCAGCCAGCCGTAGATTCAATGACCTGGTCGATGTGTGGGAGCACGAAGGGATCCTTTGGGCAGTGTTTGTTGAGATCAAAATAATCTGCACACATCCTCCATTCATTATTATTCTTTTTCAAGACTAGTACAGGGTTAGCTAACCACTCAGGGTGGTACACTTCTTTAGTAAAACCAGCCGCGAGTAGTTTTGCTAGCTCCTTCTTGATGGTCTCCCTCTTGTTGGGAGCGAAGTGTCGTAGTCATTGCTTCATTGGAGTGGCTTTAGGGTCAACTTTTAGGCAATGCTCGATCAACTCCTTGGGTACTCCTGGCATATCCGCTAGTTTCCACGTGAATATGTCTCGGTTAGTTCTAAGGAAGCTAATGAGCGTGCTTCCCTAATTGTCACTCAAGCCACCTCCGATCAAAGCAGTCTTGGATGGGTCGCCTTCTTGCAGCTGAATGGCATTGATGCCGACGTTGCTGGGGTTGGGTTTAACCCTTGACTGGCTAGGCCTCTGGCTGGAAATCTCCATCTCTGAATCGGTGAGCTTTTGCACGCACACGTGATGTCATGGTGTACTCGATCGCCTTATGGTCGCAGTTGTATGACTTCTTCAGGTCACCACAGAATGTGAGTATGCCTGTCTTGGCGGGCATCTTGAGTAGCAGGTAGACGTAGTGGGGCACGGTCATGAACTTGGCCAGTGCTGGTCTGCCAAGTATGACATGGTATGATGACTCGAAGTCCGTCACCTCGAACTTAATGTACTCGGTGTGATAGTTGTCCTTCATCCCAAAGGTAACTGGCAGGACCACTGAGCCGAGTGATGTAGGCACGTTTTTCGGGATGATACCATAGAACAGAGCTATGCTAGGGGTGAGCATCTTGGAGATTTCCAGGCCCATCTTCTTTAGAGTACTCATGAAAAGCAGGTTGAGGCCGCTCCTGCCATCGATGAGTACTCGGGTTAGCTGTGAGCCCGCCATGATAAGATCTAGGACGAGCAGGAATTTTCCCGGCTCCGAGAAGCTGGTCCATTGATCATCCCTGGAAAAGGAGATCGAGACCTCACTGTATCTTAGAGGTTTTTGCGTGGCAAGCTCTACAGGGTCAACTTCTGCGCGCATTTGGAGGGGAATCCACCGTCTCCGCCAAAGATGACGTTGAAGACATTCTTTGGGTCCTAGAAATCTTGAGCCCCTGACTTGTCACACTCATCGTTGTCCTCCTGGTCCTTTCACTTTCCAGCTTGGGGAAGGGGTGGAGTGTTGAGTGACTTACGGAGGCTGACGCACTCGAAGAGCGTATGTCGTTACTTCGGGTGCATCGGGCATTGTTTTGTATAGGACTTTCTCAAACTATACGTCATTATTCCTCGACTTCTTGCCACGCGGATTACACTCAATAGCCGTGACTTCTTGGTCTGGCTTGCGCTTTCGGGGGTTCCCCGAGTGGTTCCGCTGGCCCTTGTTGAAGTGGTTGTTGCCATTACCCTACTTATCGCTGTTGCGCTTGGGGAAGCGGTCGTTCTCCTCGTTTGCTTGGTAAGCCCACCATGCCATTACATCACGTAGCTCCACGGTGGTATTCGAGCGGTTGTGTCCGAAGTCATGGTACGTGTGCTTCGAGAAGAGCTCGTTCTGGAAGCAGCAGATGACGTCCTCATCGGTGATGTTGGTGATGGTGGCGCGCATCTTGAAGAAACGCCGGGTGTAGGACCTTAGGGTCTTGTTCATCTCTTGCTTGACCTAGGAGAGATCATGGTGAGTGCCTGCTCTGATCATGGATTCCTGGAAGTTGTTGATGAAGTCCCGCTTGAGGTCCTCTCAGGAGTCGATGGAGTTTGGTTTGAGGCTTTCAAGCAAAGTGAGTGGCGAGAATTCCAAAGCTACCGGGAAGTAGAGAGCTTTGGTGGAGTTGGATCCCCTTGAAACCTTGATGGCAACAAAGTAGCATCGGATCCACTGGCACAAGTCCTGCTTGCCATCGTACTTGGGGATTTCGACTGGTTTAAACTCCTTGGGATAGGATTTTTCAGTGATGTTGGAGGTGAAGGTGGGGAAGCGGTCATTGTCGTCATCATCGTGGTACCTATGGGGACAGTCCTGTGACAGTTCATGTGCTTGCAATGCTAGACATATATTTTGTTAGTGTGAAGTATGTGTTTGTTAGTGTAAAGCTTGTGTGTGTTTATGTGAAGCTTTTGAAAATTTAAAGTGCAAATAAAAAGGGCATTTTTGTAATTACAGAAAAACCTAGGGTTGTTTTTGCAAAATGTAATTGGATAGGAGGTATCTTCAAAATAAGTGAAAGGTGGTTTTGTAAACATGTTTTTCTTATTTTATCCCCTGTAAAAAAATTACATATTTATCCAAAAGTTTCATCTGAAATGTGTGTGTTGAAGTGTGTAAAAATTTTGGATAAAATGGTAAAAATAAGGGTGTTTATGTAATTTTATAAAAGTACAAGTCCTTTTGTGTAAGTAGTTGATTTACAAAAGTAACTTTCAAAATTACTCAGGGCTAAAGTGTAAAAGGTGCAAGTCATCATGACATGTCTATCCAATCATTATGTCGAGTCTATCCCGTCATCATGACGTGTCATAAATGCTTGCATTTAGGTCCTGAATTTTATAAAGTTACACTCTTTAGGACAAAAGTAATTCAAATCCAATCTTTGTTCAAAATTTAACTTGTAAAGATGCAAATTTTGAGTTTTTGAACTTGAGCCCTAAAGCAATGTTGTAGAGTTTGAAAAACTCTCCAACTTTCATTTTGGGCATTTCTTCATTTGGGTTTTAAATCAATGGGAATATTTTCTTTACAAGCAAGTCCCTGGAGTTTTCTAAAATTGCGTATAAGCCCTTGGGAAAGTCCATCTATCTTTCTTCTCTGTTCTCTCTTATCCTGGCGCCTTTCTTTTCTTCTGTTCACCCGGCTGTCTCTCTATCTCTCCCTGCTTTTTCCCCTCTCGCTTCTCCATGCCGCAGCAAGAGCTGGGCGACGCCCAGCGGCTCCAGGCGACGGCGCCCTGGGGCACTCCTGCCCCGGGCAGGCGGCGCGCGGCAGGCGCGCACAGGCGCGGGCGAGCGGTTCTGCACTGGAGTGGACAAGCGCGCGAGCGCAGCGCGCGAGCTGGCGGCGGGCGGAGCTCGCGCGGCTCAGCCAGCGCAGGAGCGGAGGCCGAGCAGGGCGCGGCTCGGCGCGGCCGCAGGTGTGGAGCGCGGCTGCGGCTTGGCGGCGCGGATGAACAGCGCGGCCCAGGCGGCGCGTGCTGGGCGCTAGCGCAGGCGGCGCGCGGCTCGGTCGGCGGGCGTGCGGCTGCGGCGGCTCGACACAGGAGCGCAGGGCGCGGCCCAGGCGGTGGCGCAAGTGGGGGAGGAGTGGCGCGGCCAGGTGCGAGGCCGGCTCGGCACTGGCGGGCTGGATGCCCGCGGTGCGCAGCGGCGGCTCGTGGCCGGAGCAGGAGCAGCTCGGGTGGCGCGCGAGCACTGGGTGACTGGCAGGCGGCACAGGAAGAGTGGATGCGCAGGAGCTGAGGCGCTGGAGCAGGGCTGGCGGTGCAGGGGTGGAGCAGCAGCGTGTGCCGGTGCGGTGCTGGGCGACTGGTGAGCGGCACAGGCGTCGAGCTCGGGCGCTGGCGGAGAGCGGAGCAAGGCCGAGGCGAGTGCGGGTCCGGCAACAGGAGGAAGAAGAGTAACCATGCAGGGCGACGACGTACAGAGCGATGATGTGCGGGGCGGCGACCGGATGCGACGAGCTCAGAAGAGCCACGCACGGCGAGCTCCCTTCATCCTTGCGGAGGCGGAGGGGCGGTTATGGCACGCGAGCCGGAGGAAAGGCGGCGAAGCGAAGGCAAAGGTCCGAACGGATTTGGACTAGCACGTCTGCGGATGCGAGCGAGAGTGTTCTACCGGTGGCCGACTCGGCTCATTTCTGCAGGCGCGTGCGTGTGCAAAGCAACGGACCACGCGCAAGCAAGTTGGAGGTCGATGGTGTGGAAGCAGAACGGGAGCGGCGGCCTTGCGAATGGTTGCGCAAGTATGCCGGTAGTGCACGCACCGGAGCAGTCAGATCAAGGAGGGTTTCTTCTTGTGCGAGCAGAGGTGTTCAGTCGGCCATGCTTTGGCATTGCATGTGCGTGGGCAGAGGAAGTTCAAACCGTGAGCAGGAAAACCCTAGGGTTCGCGGAGAAGTCGGTATAGCAAACCCATTCGGCTCCATCGTCTCGTCCCATGATCCACGACATCCAACAGTTCTTACCCCTCGTGGATCGCTCAACCGCTATCACCACAAATCACCACAGAGACTACTCTTTCGGCCATCTTCCACCCACGGCAACCCTTCCCGGCAAACTTCTTCATCACCCACGGAGTCTCGTCATCATCGAGCACTTCTTGTCGCCAATTCTATTCACTGAGGGAATTCATCTTCCACCTGTTCTCCTCCACAACCAAGGCTACCCCAAGATACGACTACTTCCGCAAACAGTGCCTACAAGATCTTCCAGGAATCTACGGAGAACTTTTCTGAGGACCAAGTGAACGTCACCAAGGATTAACTGAAGCCCCGAACCAAAGTTCGGAAGATATTGACCTTTCTAACTTCAGCCCCATCAGTAAAGGCAAGCCCCGGACATATCCCACTACTTTATTTACACAGCCATCTATGTTTATTTATATTATATCTTGCATTAAGTCTAGGAGTTGGAGTGAAACCCTAGCTGCATGAGATCTTAGGAATCCAATGTATTGTACCCAAGTCCTTATCGTTTAGATGCTCTGCTAAATAGGACCGGTAAAAGTCGGGTGATTTCCTGTCACTCGCGCGATATAGGAGTTGTAATGTTTACATTCCTGCAATCACTATAAGGATGACGGACGGGAAGAATGTAAGGTATCATGGTTGAGGTGATACCCCATCTGTGTTGTTGAAATTGATAAGGTCGCGGTGTGTGCCGATCGGGGTTAAGCGTTTGAAAGTACTAACCACATGCCGTGAGTTTTGGGTAAGCGGCAAACCTAGTAGCCAATCGGCCCGAGGAGTGGACATACCTCCCACCACTAGTCTTGCTTCTTCTGATTACTTAAGTTCGACGTGTGGGAATACGTGTTGCAAGGGCAACCAGGAGTACGGGTTTCGTAGTCGCGCTACAGACGTACGTCCTACACTTTGGAAGTGCGTATGGTCCTGCAGTAGCTTGTGGTGGCTCTGATCCACGAGTCAGAATGAAAGGCAAACGGTTGCTTCGGAACTATCGTTGGATGTTCCAAGCATGTGAGTTAGGTTTACCTTGCAAGGTTAAATTCGATTCAGAATCGTCCGCTTCTCACGAAGATTGAGACTGCTTGATCCCTTTATCACACAGAGTAACAAGAGCAACTATATGATGAGTAATGCTGATGGTTGATATAAAGATCTCTACCTTGCTTGCTTAGTTATAAGTGCTTATCTAGAATGGATAATCACATAGAACTTGAAAGCTAAAAGTTGAAAATAAGGATCTACTCTTAGTTGCTTTTCAGCTGAAACTAAACCCAGAACTATTATAAGCCTTCATAAGTCTAGTTACATGGCTATGTATACCATGAACGGGTAAGCCTTGCTGAGTATTAGTATACTCAGCCTTGCTAGTTATATGTTTTGCAGGTAATGTCTTGAAGACCCTACTCTTCCCTTGCCTTGGCCCTGTGCTTCTCCAGACGGTTGGTCCGTGGAATGGGATCCGTCCCCGGCCAACATTGATGATACCGAGTGATGTCGTGCCCGGGCTTAGCATTACATCCGTCTTGATGACGTGTTGTAAATCATCGCGTATGTTTTCCGCTGCCAAAAACCATAGCTTTAATAGTTTGTAATAACTTTTCTAAATTTAGAACTTCGTACTGCTTTAAGAAACTCATGTATGGTAATTTCCTGTGATGTAAAATATGATGGTGACTGTATCTCTGGACTCACCTTCGTGTGAGGTAACCTTATTTGATCCCGTGTATCGGTGGTTTATCGGGACGTTACCCGACAGGCCAAGGGATTATACCGTTTGAAGCACGTTGGAGCCCTCAGAAATGGACTCGCGTACTTGAGCCAGTATAATTCAGGTTGGTTCTGCCACAAGTCCCTTCTCCTTGCCTCAATGATGCGCCGCGCATCGCGGCCGTCATTGATCTTCTACCTGAGATCGATCGTGGGAGTATCGTGAAGGCTGGCCTCGAGTGGAGCTTAGCCTTGAGGCCTTGCGCCATGCTGGTTGCGAGGTTGGCGAGTAGATTGTTGTACTTCTTGTTCGGCATTGCCTCGTGTGGACTGGTGGCCCTCGTTGCGCTCATGGCTGTTTTTCCTCTAGTTCTGGGGGCCTCCTTCGGGGGTGCAACTGATCAGTGCAGTGTCACCATGGCGCTTAGACCTCAAGGGCAAGTTCCGAGTGGAAGACACTGGATGCTACCTATCGAGTTGCGTGAGCATGCACTAGGTTAGATACTGCAGCCTTTGAATCTAGGGGTTGGCTGGTAATTGTTGGGCTATGAGTGCTGCCTCTACGATGGCGCCAATTGGTGTATGATACTCCCGATCCACAGCTGCTGCAAAAGCGTTGTTGAGGTTCCTTTGGTACATTGGATTGCGAGCGCGTTCCGCCTGCGCTGGGCGCGCTTGGCGTTCTTCAATCGCCGGATCATTCGATGCTCCTCGTTCTTGTCCTGAAGGGCGTCTGCCGTGGGCTCGTCGGCAGACCCGTCTGTGAGTTGTTCATCATCATACTCGGGACCCAGCTCGCCGTCATCCGCATTGCGAAGGGAGGCCATGTAGACTTGACGATCTAGCGAGTTGTCAGCCGTATGGCTGTACTCGAGTAGCTCTGTGCTACCGTCTCCCTCTTCCTTGATGGGGAGAGAGGTTTGCCCTCCTGGAAGGGTAGTTCCTGCATGAAGGCCACAAGGTGGGAGTCGTAGTCGAGTAGTTTAGACGGCTCTAAGCCCTTCCAGTACACAAAACGGCCTTGCGGTGTAGATGTTATGGTTAAACCCAGATGATTGCCCAAAAATGATTTGGGGTAGTCATCAGGTTGCGAGTGGTTTTCAAGAGTGGGTAACCCTCAACGGGTGGTGGCTCCCTCGTCTCCGAGTCCTCCTCGGCTCTGTCTTGAAGGTGTAGTACTAAACGACGAGTACTCTTCGTTAGAGTCAGAGTAGTTGTCGAAAATGAGGGCCACCCAACAAGCGATGGCTCCCACGTCCTTGAGCTTGAGCAGTAGATCTAAGTCATCCTCCATGTCGGAGAGGGACTTAGATTGTGTGGTCCCCTCAGATTGGTTTGAGTCTGATCCGACTAGTTCTGGTGGAGCACGAGTGGAAGTCGCATAAAAAACGGACAGCTTTTCAATCTGCAGGACCAGATCGGGGAGCAGTAACTCCTCGAGGTTGTCGATGAACTCATCGAGGTCGCTGCGTCGAGTTGGTGTAGAGGCCTCTGGCTTACTAGAGTCAGCTAGGTGGCTGTTGAAACCACCCAAGCCATTAGCAACGTAGATCCAGGAGCCAAAGACAAAAGTTGTGCCCTCATCGAGCACGGCGCTGGTGAAGTTGAAAGATGCCATCGAGTTTTCCGGTGGATGCTCAATGAACAACCCTACCTGGCGCACCAGCTGTCGATGTTTTACCGCCACGCCTACCGAGGGATACCCCCGAATTGGTGACTTTGTAGGTAGGTGTCGCCGAGATCAGGAACTCTAAGGTGCAAGGAACATAAAGTTTAGACAGGTTCGGGCCACCGTGAGCGTAATATCCTACGTCCTGTGTGGTTTGTATTGCCTTAGGTGGTGATCGGGTGATCTCCTGTTTGGAGGGGGTTTTTGTCCACCGTTATATAGTCTGGGAGGACAGGATTACATGGAAGTTCTAGTCGGGTACGAGCCCAGGAGTCCTACCCGAGTATTTTTCGGGTAGTTTCCTATCGTCTCCGACTAGTTTTACTACTGTATGAGTAGTCCTACTACGCTACAAGTAGTTACAACAGATGTAGGGTGTGGGCCATATCCCATCCCTTATCCTAGGGAAAGTACGCTATATGCTTAGTCCCGTGAGTCCGGGTCTGACATAGGGCATGGGCCTCCCATCCGCTATCCTAGAATATGTACGCCATGTGCGGAGTCTCGTAGCCCCGGGTCTGACAAACCTCGGGAACTTGAAGAAGAGCTATTTTAGTCTAAACTCCACTAGCCTATGGACTAAGCAAGAGAGAAACTTGAGAGAGAGCAACTTGAGGTGTGTCTTCTTTAGGAGCCCCTACCCTCATATTTATTGCCTTGTCCCAGGGGTGCACAGCCGGCAATTCTACTCATTTCACCTAGAACTGACCTTGAGAAGCAATGGGGAGGTGCCACATGGAAGAGGTAAGTTGGTGGCACTTGGGATGGTTCGGCTGAACTAGTTGGTTCGACCGAACTGGCCTGGCCACCAACTGACCTTAGCCTTCTCTGAGACGCTGGCGGGTGGGCCCTGATGACTCCTGTGCAAGGCTTGGTGTTGTTCTAAGTTGGTTGCTTGCTTTGGTGGGCCCTTTGATCTATGTGAGGCTGAACGGTACGTTCTAATTGGTTGATGGTTTTTGCTTTAGATTTCAAGGGTGTGTTTTCCCTCCATTTCTACTCAAATTCCACCATAGCACTTATTTCCAAGGGACGTATGGAAATGACATTACTCTAGATAAATATGCACGTAATAAATATTAGTTCTCCCAATTTTCTAATCAAATTGATGGATAAAATTGGTCCGTAACGAGCATCAACAATAGGCGTATGTGAAAATTCCTAAAAAAATCTCGTAGCTGTTAAATCTGTCAGAACTTCCGACACTATGTAGAAACTTCCAACGGTTGGAACTTCCGACATAGGACCGGAATTTCCGGCAATAGGAAAATTCTTATACGAAATTTAAAATTAAACTTGAAACTGCAGAACCTGTTTGAATCAAAAGTTTAGCAATGATGCTTGGAGACTCCTGCAAGTGAACTTTGCAAGCACAACAACATGAGAATATAAATCGGAACAAAACAAGCTCTAGGTCAACAAGAACTAAACAAATGCAAGAAGCACAAGAGACAAGAGACTTGTTCACTGAAGTTCACTTCCACAAAGGAAGCTACGTCTCTGTTAAGGAGCTCACAAAGAGTAGGATCTTACACTAACCCTCAATCAACCACAAAGGAGGATTGAGTCACTTACTATGAAATCTATAAAAGATGGGTAATACAAACTTCCCAGGGCGCGCACACACAAGAGGACGCTCAACCGGGTGATGCCGAACCATCTAGAAGCAAACTTCAAGTGTAGCAAACGCGAATCGAAGAATGAAGATGCTTCAAGTGCTCTTGCGATGAACGTGGATGACCTCACACTCAAATCCTCAAGTCTCACACCTCAATCTTGCTCTCACCCAAGCCCTAGCTCAAAACAACTCAAGGATTAGCTCTTTGAGGGAGTGGAGGAGGAGTATTGGAAGTTCTAGGAGGTGTTGTGTTCGTGGAGAGCCAGTAGAAAGTGAAGATGGGCTGAGGGGGTATAAATACCAGAGCCCCAAAAAGTAGCCATTACTGTGCTGGATAATTGATTGTCGGAACTTCTGATCCTATTGTCGCACCCTAAAATATTTAATTTTAGGATGTGAATGTCTTTTACAATAATCCTTTGCATACAATGCGGTTGTGGGAGGAGTGTTTGCCACATATTGAGTTTGCCTATAACAGATCTATTCACTCCACAACTAAGTTAAGTCCGTTTATGGTAGTATATGGTTTCAATCCTTGTGCTCCAATTGATTTGCTACCGTTACCACCTTCTGAAAGTGTGAACTTAGATGCTACACAACACTCGGAATTTATTCTTAAGTTGCATGAAACTACTAAGTTGCAAATTGAAAAAATGAATGAAAAGTATCAAATTGCTGCCAGTAAAGGAAGGAAGGAGGTAAAAATTGGAACCCGGTGATTTGGTGTGGGTTCATTTGAGAAAAGATAGGTTTCCGAATTTGCGAAAGTCCAAGCTCGTGCCATATGCCGCTGGACCTTTTAAGGTTCTTGAGAAGATAAATGACAATGCATATAAACTTGAGTTGCCCCCCGAGTTTGGGGTTAGTCCCACATTTAACATTTCAGATTTGAAGCTATACTTGGGTGAGGAAGATGAGCTTGAGTCAAGGACGACTTCAATTCAAGAGGGGGAGGATGATGAGGACCTCTCTCCTTTGCATACAATGCAAGGACCGATCACTAGAGCACGTGCGCGACAGTTGGATCTCCAGGTACGTTCTAACTTTGTCAATTATTTTTCAGAACTTACGCTTGGTTCCATGCATGTGTTATTGATTAGGAACAATGGAGAGGACCAGCAAGGACTTGGAGAAGGCCAAGGACTCAAGGAGGAGGAGCTAGTTCGTCCACACCAAGGAGGAGTCCACGTCCAACTCGACTTCGACTCCACTTCGGATTCCAGAACCTTACTTCATCAAAACTGACACCCTGGCCACATACGGAGTCAGATTTGGACATTCTATATATGGTTGGAACCAAAATTTCATAGAGCTTCCAATGGAATCAGTCCCACCTCAAAATTCCTTCTAAGTCGACGGGAATTGTTGACACAATTGGGCATCCAGAATCAGACAGGGTGCTGTGTCACCGTCTTTTGGGCCGTTGGCCCATGTACCGTGTTGAAACCCGTTAGGGTTGTATCCAGAGGACTTGCACGCTCCTAACTCCCTTTTATTCAATAGCCATCGCCATCTTAGGGTTTGGGTTTTGCTTAGTTTCATTCTGTCATCAAACAGTGTCGCCGTTCATCGGTTTGTGAGACCCCATCTCGTAATCAAGTCTGTTTGATTGCATCTCCTGTTCTTGCTTGTGTTCTTGATTGTGCTTGTAGGGATAAGCCTTCATGGCGAGGTCATTCGTGTGACATGGGTGATAACCAACAGAGCCATGGTGTAGTGATTGCGGGGTTCTGTTCATTCGGAGCCTTGGATCATCAACGTCGAGTTCTCCACCAATCAAGTTTACCGTACCTCTCGGAAGATCGGGACTCAACCTCCTATCAAGTGGTATCAGTTATCAGGTTGCCCATGAGGTATACTCGTGTGCCCTTAGATTTGTTTTGTTTTCATCCTATAGTCCACAAAAAGCTAAAAAAATTGTTACTCGTTCCGACCTACAACCCTCGCTCGGCCTTTTGCACAATTTAGTTTCGGAGTCCGTAGTTCTGAGTTCGTGTCCTAGGTTGAGTTTGGTTGCTAGTTTAGATTTATTTTAGTTCAGTTTTGTTTATTCCATCCACTGCCATTCACAAAAAAAAAATCAATCTACAGAAACTTTTCCATCCACCACCGATCCATCTATTCGTATCCAGATCAGTTTCCACCGCCACAAACCCTAATTTGGCGAGTCCTCCTTAAATCGGGCATAACTTTTCACTCGGAACTCTGATTGAGGTAATTTTTTTTTCTGAAAAGCTCCCGAAAAGTTGCACATACGATTCCCTAGCTATTCCGGATTTAGCATTCTCAAAAAAATTAAAAAAATCAGGAAGGCACTTGATTCGGGCTACGAAATTCCAGCACCAGTTTTCCCAAACGCTCCTGAAATTGTACCGATCATATCTTTCATCAGTTTGAGCTGATATTTGGTGCTGTTCACTCTCTTGTGCCCCTGGTTGAGCAAAATATCAAAAAAACAAAATAAAAAAATAAAAATTTGATTCCTACTAGTGCTAAAAAACAAAATAGGCGGAATTTGCTGTTTTCTATGTGCATTGTTGGATACCTGCTGGTACTGTCTTTGTGGCTCATCATCATTGATCCTTGTTCCTTGCTTGCTGCCACAACTGTTCTAATACATTTTTAGGCCAGCAACTAGGGTTCTTTGGACACTTATTCAGCATTGCTATCTGTTATTAACTTGTGTGCCACATACATATACTGCACTTGAGCCTTCCCAAGCTCCACCTTCTCCTGAGCAGAACAGGTACCCTGTGCAATCACACCCACTCTCTTCGTGTTGTCATACCGGTCACCGTTTGCCACCTGCAGTGCTGGTAGGACACTGGTAAGAGCGGGGTAAGACGCATCTTACTACTTGTTTTTCCACTTCCACTTCAGAGAGTGTAGTCATAGGGTTCACAACCTTTTGCCTTCCATTTCTGTTTTTGTTCTAACTATGACAGGAAAGGCGCCGATGGACGAGACCTCTCCTTTTACACTTCCGGATGATACTGAGTGCGTGTCACATATGAAACTAAAAGACATGATGCGGGCGATGACTGACGCTTTCAACAAGTACCATACCACTACAACAGCCACTTTTCAGAGGATTCATACAAGTGTTGATGGTCTTGCCGCACGGCTGGACGCGGTGGAGGCTCGTTTTCCACACCATGATCCACCCCCCATCGTCCCTGCTGCCGGTGGCCTTGCCCACAATGACACAGAGGACGAGTTCGACAATGACGAGGTTGATGCACAGCAGTGCCGTCGCCTTTTGCGTAATCATCAAGGTATGGGAGGTAATGGTAGATGTCGTCCTCATGCTCCTGAGCAAGATAATGATCCTTATGCTATGATTAAGTTTTCTATTCCATCATTTTATGGATCTTATGATGCTGAGACTTACTTGGATTGGGAGATGATGGTAGAACAGAAATTTAGTTCCCATCTGAGCGTCATAGAGTTAGACAAGCCACTAGTGAGTTTAAAGATTTCGCTATCATTTGGTGGAATGAACTTGTCACTGCACATAATGCCCCACAGACATGGACTGCGTTAAAAGAAGAGATGCGCGCTAGGTTTGTTCCTCCATCATATAGATGTGATCTTCATAAGAAATTACAATGCTTCGATCAGGGTAACATGTCTATCCAAGAGTACTACCAAGAGTTGCAGAAGGGTATGCTTCGTTGTGGGGTAGTTGAGGATCAGGAAGACCAGATTGTTAGGTTTTATGGGGGCTTGCGGTGTGAGATCCAGGACATAGTTAATTATAAGGAATATCATTCTATATAATGTTTGTTTCAACTTGCTATGTTGACAGAAAAAGAACTACAGGGTCACCAACAGCGGCGGAACAACACCTTCACGCCATGGCAGTTTCCGGCGCAGCCAAAGCGGCGCCCTCTACGGCCACACCTCCCTCCACCGGTGTTGTACGCGGCACCGCACCTCCAACTTCAAAGGGACAAGATAGCAGTAAGTCCTAGACGCCTCCTGGTGTTGCAGCAAAGGCTCACACTTCCACTGGTCGCACATCCGACATCAAGTGCCACCGCTACCAGGGATTTGGCCATATGCAGCGAGATTGCCCTAGCAAACAGACCATCATTGCTACTGCCGACGGTGGGTATGCTAGTGCTTCTGATATTGAAGATGGACATATTATTGTAGCTAACATTTCAGGTTCCGATGACGGTGCTGAGGAGGTTCTTGGTACATCTGCGACCAACAACTATAGGACCTTAATTGTGCACCTAGCTTTGAGCGCCACGGTGGGAGAGGACGACCAACACCAACGTCATAACCTTTTCAACATGTTTCTTGTTGTCAAGGACTGCCGTGTGCATACAATCATTGACGGAGGTAGCTGCAACAATTTGGTGAATGTTGAGGTGGTCAAGAAGCTTGGCTTGACCACACGGGAGCATCCACATCCTTATCACATTCAATGGTTCAACAACAACGGTTAGGTAAAGGTAACAAAAACAGCAAGGATACATTTTTCAATTGGGTCTTACCATGACTTTGCTGATTTTGATGTGGAGCCTATGGATGCTTGCTCTCTTTTGTTGGGACGTCCTTGGGAGTTTGATACTGATGCTATTCACTATGGTATATCTAATAAGTATACTCTCATGCATAAGGGCAAGAAAATTGTGTTGCTGCTAATGACTCCCACTGAAATTGTGCAATTTGAGACTGAGAAAAAGAATAATGCTAAACAAAAGGGTGTTTTCAATTCAGAAAATCAGCAGCCTATTAAGTTAAACAATCCTATTTTGTTGGCAACTAAATCCGATCTTGATGAGTTATCTTCCTCTACTGGACCTTGCTATGCTTTAGTGTGCAAAATGCTTTATATTCCATTGAGGTCGCATCCATTGCTTTGCCACCTGCTGTTGCTAACCTTTTGCAGGAGTATATGGATGTCTTTCCGTCAGAGCTACCCCTCGAATTACCACCTGTGCGAGGCATTGAGCACAAGATTGATTTGATTCCAGGGGCGAGCTTGCCAAACCGTGCCGCCTACAGGACCAACCCCGACGAGACTAAGAAAATTCAGCGGCAAGTCCAGGCCCTTCTGGACCGCGGGTACATTCGTGAGAGCCTTAGTCCTTGTTCTGTTCCTGTTCTTTTGGTTCCTAAGAAAGATGGCACTTGGCGCATGTGTGTTGATTGTCGAGCCATCAATAACATTACCATTCGATATCGCTATCCTATTCCTCGTTTGGATGACATGCTTGATGAGCTGAGTGGTTCTGTTGTTTTCTCCAAGATTGATTTACGTAGTGGATATCATCAGATTCGTATGGCTTTAGGGGATGAATGGAAAACTGCCTTTAAAACCAAGTTCGGTCTTTATGAATGGTTAGTCATGCCTTTTGGTTTAACTAATGCACCTAGCACTTTCATGAGATTGATTTTGATGATATCCTTGTTTACAGCAAGTCATATGAGGCACATCTTGAACATTTGCATGCTGTTTTTAATATCTTGCGCGATGCACGTTTATTTGGTAACCTTGAGAAGTGTACCTTTTGCACCGATCGTGTGTCTTTTCTTGGTTATGTTGTTACATCGCAGAGCATTGAGGTGGATGAGGCAAAGATTGTTGCCATCACAAGCTGGCCACTTCCAACTACGGTCACGCAGGTTCGAAGTTTTCTTGGTATTGCAGGTTTTTACCGGTGTTTCGTGTAGGATTTCAGCACCATTGCAGCACCTCTCCACGGGTTGACAAAGCACGGAGTGCCGTTTCAATGGGGACCAACACAATAACAAGCTTTTGAGGCTCTCAAATTGAAGCTCACACAAGCACCATTGCTGCAACTTCCTGATTTTGAGAAGACCTTCAAGCTTAAGTGTGATGCAAGCGGGATTGGCATTGGAGGAGTGCTCATACAAGGAGGTAAACCTGTTGCTTTCTTTAGTGAAAAATTGCATGGTCCTTCGCTGAATTATTCTACATATGACAAAGAACTTTATGCTTTAGTGCAAGTTTTACAAACTTGGCAACATTATCTGTGGTCTAAAGAATTTGTCATACATTCAGATCATGAATCTTTGAAGTACCTTAAAGGGCAAGCTAATTTGAACAAATGTCATGCTAAATGGATTGAGTTCATAGAGTTATTTCCTTACATCATTAAACACAAGAAAGGGAAAGACAATGTGATTGCCGATGCTTTATCTAGACGTTATACCATGCTGTACCAACTTTCTCATAAATTCTTTGGCTTAGAGACCATAAAGGGATTATATACTACTGATTTGGACTTCAAAGATGTCCCAAATTTTTGAGCTATTTTTTTAGAACTTTAGGTATAAATTGGGAACAAAGTTGTTGTTTTCTACAACTTGTCATCCACAAACTGATGGGCAAACGGAGGTAGTTAATCGTACCTTGTCTACTATGTTGTGGGCTGTTTTGAAAGATAATTTGTGAATGTGGGAGGAGTGTTTGCCACATATTGAGTTTGCCTATAACAGATCTATTCACTCCACAACTAAGTTAAGTCCGTTTATGGTAGTATATGGTTTCAATCCTCGTGCTCCAATTGATTTGCTACCATTACCATCTTCTGAAAGTGTGAACTTAGATGCTACACAACACTCTGAATTTATTCTTAAGTTGCATGACACTACTAAGTTGCAAATTAAAAAAATGAATGAAAAGTATCTAATTGCTGCCAGTAAAGGAAGGGAGGAGGTAAAATTGGAACCCGGTGATTTGGTGAGGGTTCATTTGAGGAAAGATAGGTTTCCGAATTTGCGAAAGTCCAAACTCATACCACGTGCCACTGGACCTTTTAAGGTTCTTGAGAAGATAAATGACAATGCATATAAACTTGAGTTGCCCCCCGAGTTTGGGGTTAGTCCCACATTTAACATTTCAGATTTGAAGCCATACTTGGGTGAGGAAGATGAGCTTGAGTCGAGGACGACTTCAATTCAAGAGGGGGAGGATGATGAGGACCTCTCTCCTTTGCATACAATGTAAGGACCGATCACTAGAGCACGTGCGCGACAGTTGGATCTCCAGGTACGTTCTAACCTTGTCAATTATTTTTCAGAACTTACGCTTGGTTCCATGCATGTGTTATTGATTAGGAACAATGGAGAGGACTAGCAAGGACTTGGAGAAGGCCAAGGACTCAAGAAGGAGGAGCTAGGACGTCCACACCAAGGAGGAGTCCACGTCCAACTCGACTTCGACTCCACTTCGGATTCCAGAACCTTACTTCACCAAAACTGACGCCCTGGCCACATACGGAGTCGGATTTGGACGTTCTATATACGGTTGGAACTAGAATTTCATAGAGCTTTCAATGGAACTAGTCCCACCTCAAAATTACTTCTGAGTCGATGGAAATCGTCGACACAAGTGGGCATCCAGAATCTGATAGGGTGCTCTGTCACCATCTTTTGGGCCGTTGGCCCGTGTACCGTGTTGAAACCCGTTAGGGTTGTGTCCAGAGGACTTGCACGCCCCTAACTCCCTTTTATTCAGTAGCCGTCACCACTTTAGGGTTTGGGTTTTGATTAGATTCATTCTGTCATCAAACAGTGTCGCCGTTCATCGGTTTGTGAGACCCCATCTCGTAATCAAGTCTGTTTGATTGCATCTCCTGTTCTTGCTTGTGTTCTTGATTGCGCTTGCAGGGATAAGCCTTCTTGGCGAGGTCATTCGTGTGACACAGGTAACAACCAACGGAGCAGTGGTGTAGTGATTGCGGGGTTCTGTTTGTTCGAGCCTTGGATCATCAACGTCAAGTTCTCCGCCAATCAAGTTTACCGTACCTCTCGGAAGATTGGGACTCAACCTCCTATCAATGTTCATCTATCAATAGGATTTTCCGAGAATTTTAAAGATTTTTCTGGCAATTATTCTATTATTCCGAGAGTTAGATCCATTTTTATTTGGAAAGCTCTAAAATTCTTTTTCATGAAGTCCAAATATTCTATTTGGATTCCTCGTATCCTAAAATTACCTTCCGAGTTTTTCCTCAGAAAATTTTGGGATTCTTCCAGATATATTTTTTATGGGTTGAAATATTTATCTGGACTTCTCTAGATTTATTTTAAGCTTAAAATATGTTCTGGAAAATATTTCTATTTTGATTCTCATCATAGTCGGACTGAGCCGTATCTTGTTATGCATCCTTTTAATCTTGTCTTCTTCGAGTCCTTAATATGCCCCATCGAACTCCCGATTCTTTAATCTTCCTTCCCAATCAAATCTCGCTCGAAACGAAATCATGCCTCAACTTCGGCATTTTCCGGTGGTACTTCGTTATCGTCAACATCAGCTTCGGCGGCTACCGTCCTACAAGAGCCAGGCCATGTCGACTCGGTGTTCCCGAAGCATGAACGTCTAGAATTCGGTGGCCATATCTGGACTGGTCATGTGCATCTCGCTCTTCGCGTTCCTATGCTACACCTACCGGCCAAGCCTGCTATCTCATCGTTATACTTCAGACGTCATCTTGACACCGAACGGCTCTTGTTGCTATCCTCGGCATACACTAGCCCGACCGTCTGCGTTCAATAAAACGTGCAGCCGCTCGACCTTTCTCTATCTCTATCACTCTATCTCGTTCTATCCGTGATCGATCCTCGCTCTCAAATGGCCCGTCGGTTTACGCCGGTGCGATTCCACCTCCCCGTCTTTCTTCTTTCCGCGGCCTAGTTCAGCGTTCCAGGCCCGCACCAAATGAATCTGCTCGGCCAACTCAGGTTTAGCTCCCAACCCATGGACAAAACTATTTTAGCCCACGACCGAGCCCCTCAGCCTCGCACCGCTTTCCTTGCTCGCTAAACCTCCTGCGTGCCCTATAAACCCTCACATAACCCTAGCCTCCTCGCATCGCCTCTGTGTGTGGCAGAACCAACCTGAATTATACCGGCTCAAGTACGCGAGTCCATTCCTGAGGGCTCCAACGTGCTTCAAATGGTATAATCCCTTGGTCTGTCGGGTAACGTCCCGATAAACCACCAAAAGCAGGATCAAACAAGGTACCTCGCACGAAGGCGAGTCTAGAGATACAAATGCCATTACACTTTACATCACAGGCAGGTATATTACATAAGTGCATAAAAGCAACAGTTGTTCTCAAGGAAGGGACATTATTACAAAATGGTTTAAGTTTTAAGTCAAAGCAGCGGAGTTTGAAAACATGGGCACTGTACATGTCGTTATTACGGATATCATGCTAGCCCTGACATGATATCACTCGGCGGAATCTGTGTTGGCCGGGGACGGATCCCATTCCACGGACCAACCATCACGCAAGGGGTAGGGCCACGGTGCAGGGAGAGCTATCTCGTCAGGGGGATTACCTGAAGTAGATAGTCACAATGCAAGATTGAGTATGCTAATACTCAGCAAGACTTACCCGTTCATGGTATACTTAGCCATGTACCTAGACTTATGTAGGCTTTTCAGGTTTTGGGTGGAGTTTTCAGCTGAAAAGCAACAAAGAGTAGATCCTTAATTTCAACTTTTAGCTTTCACATTCTAGTTGATTATTCATTCTAGGTAAGCACCTATAACTACTCAAGCATGGTAAAATCTTTAACCAAACATCATCTTTGATAATCAGAACATTGCTCTTGTTACTCTATGTGGTAAAGGGATCAAGCAGTCTCAATCTCCGCGAGAAACGGACGATTCCTGAATCGAATTTCAAACCTTGCAAGGGTAAACCTAACACACACGCTTGGAACACCAAAGGGTCATTCCGAAGCAACCGTTTGCCTTTCATTCCACCTCGTGGATCAGAGCCACCACAAGCGACTGTAGGACCATACGCACTTCCAAAGTGCAGGACGTACACCTTTAGCGCGACTACATGTCCGTACTCCTGGTTGCCCAGCAACATGTATTCCTACACGTCGAACCAAGTAACCAAAAGAACCAAATACATGTGGTGGGGGGTATGTCCACTCCTCGGGCCGATTGGTTACTAGGCTTACCGCTTACCATATTTCGCGGCATGTGGCTAGTACTTTCAAACGCTTAACCACCGCTACCACACACTGCGGCCTTATCCAGTTCAATAACACAGACGGGGTATCATCTTAAACATGATACTCCACATAATTCCCGTCCGTCGTCCTTATAGTGATTGCGGAATGTAAACATTACAATGCCAATATCGCGTGAGTGACAGGAAATCACCCGACTTCTACCGATCCTATAAGCATAGCAGCTATTCGGACTCAAGTTCTAGTGTTCAGTACATCGGTTCCTGGAATTATGCAACTAGGGTTCCAAGCAATTCCTAAGAACTTAATGCATAGAAATGTATAAATAGACATAGATGGCAGTGTAAATAAAATAGTGGGTTATGTCCGGGGCTTGCCTTCTTGCGTAGTGTTGGGGGCAGTAGGGTCAAAGTTTTCCGAAGTTTGGTTCGGAACTTCAGTTAGACCTTCGATGGCGTTCTCGGGGTCTTCGGCTGGTTCTACTCCTTGTTCCAGAACCACTTCGTAATTACCGTCGGCGAGAGTAGTCGAGTCTACATGATATGCAAAACTATAAGTTGAAGAATGCATATTCTTTTATGTTATTTCATAATAAAGTTGCAATCCAAGAAAAGTAGAAATTACTTATTTTATATATCTTTTAGTTCTGCACTGGGCAGTCATTTATTGAGTATTAACTATTTTACCTAGATATACTAAACAGCAGGGTTAACTATACTAAGCATCTAACTAGTGGCATAAGGTAACAGGTTGGGGTGGGTTTCCAATAACTATATTAAAAAGCTTTATTCATTTGCTATACCAAGTATTTATATGAACCCTATGTTAATATTAAATTATGGACTTATTAAAATATGTCCAATCTATTTTTGTTGTTTGACATCGAACCTAGGTTGGGAATTTAATGACAGGTTATATTAATTAAAAACAGAACCCTAGAATATTTTCATAACTTTTAAGCATTTAAATCCATAGATATTAATTCTATAAGGTTGACTATGCATTATTCATAATTAAATTCATATATTAAGAAAGTACTACTCAAATAATAGAATAATTATTTTTCTTACATTTTACATGTCAAAAGAAAATTAACACAACTGGTTTCATATTTTTATCATTTTTCTATCAATTACTATGCATTCTTTAAGCCTACAACCAATTAAACATATCATTTAAATTAGAGCACAAAATATTCAGAAACTGAAGTTCATCCTTTAAGTAAAGCTGTAGATCTTAAAAAGAGGATTCTAACAAATTTTAGTTTGTAATTTTGTGATTTTTCCTTGAATTGATACAGAATTTCAAAGTTTGCATCAAAATAACACAAAGGGGTCCTTTTAGCACTATTCATATGAGTCTAAGATAGTGCAGATAACCCCCTGCATTTCTGATTCTTCTAACCTGAGATCCATTGGGCTAGAGACAGAGGCAGAGCAAGGAGAGGACGGCCATGTTCCGGCGAAGATGATCACCGGCGGCGAGGTCCAAGGGGAGAGGAGGTTTCAGGAGCTCACGATGGTTCTGTTGCACCTCGTGTCGAGGGCTGTGATGGTCGGAAGAGTGGATCTCGACGAGAACCCGAGGTGGCGGCGAAGAGGTCACTGTCGACGGTGAGGCTCCGGTGGTCAACGTCGGCAGGGGACCTGCGCACAAGCTTCAGTGAGTCATGGGGAAGGTGTACATGCAGTCAATCGGGAGCCTACGTGCCGGATGAGGGGCAACCGGCGAAGACAGTGGCGGGGGCGGCGGGGATGGATGCCGGCGAGCGTCGGGGGGAAGATGTAGGGCACTAGAGACTCCACTAAGTGGTCGTAGAGCTCCGGGGTGATGATGTGGTGCTAGCTAGGGAGTCGTGGGGGGTGTGGGAATGCTCGGATCGTGCTGCCCACGGTGAGGCCGAAGGCGGCGCGGCGGCGCTTGTCGGAGACGAAGCTCCGGCCGCAATTGGAGGGCAACAGGGGGTCGACGAGCATGAATGAGGAATGGGAAAGCTTGCACAAAGGTTGGTTGGGGCGGAGGATGCCTGGTAGTGGCTGCCCATGGGGATGTCATGCGTTGCCGGAGCAGGAGAAGAAAGGCGGCGGTGGAATGTGGTTCGGGGCTAGAGAATTGACAAAGGCTCTGGAGGAATAGGACGTAGAGGTTAAGGTGGTGCTGTTGCGCGTGAGAGACAGAGAGTTAAGGCTCCACGGTGGGCTCTCCACAACGATGAGGAGGTGGCGGCCGGCGGATGCTCGGGGAAGCCGTGGCGCTCGCAAATGGGGACAGCGGGGAGAGGAAAGAGGTTAGGGGTAAGTGGAGGACGATGCGTGGTAGATGATCCAGCAGGAGGTGGCGCGACGGCCGGCGGTAGAGCGGCGGCCAGAGGCGCAGCACTGCCGGCGGCAGGCGAGCAGAGCAGGGGAGGCACGTGCGCGAGGAAGAAGAAGAAAGGGGAGGAGGTTCGGGGGACTTATTTGAAATTTTCAGAAAGTTCAAGGACCTCTCGGTAAACTAAGATTTCTCACTGATATAAAGGTCAAATGAGGAAGTGCCCAAAATGAAAGTTGTAAAGTTTTTCAAACTCTACAACATTGCTTTAGGGCTCAAGTTCAGAATCTCAAAGTTTACAGCTTTTTATGTTAAATTTTTGAGTAAAGGTGGAATTTGAATTACTTTTGTCTTTATCCAATTAAATTTGATCAAATTTTGGGTATGATTACAATTTTTCATGGAATGTCTTGATTTATAGACTTGTATTCTTACATATTAGTCCTTAAATAAACCTGAATATTACTATTACACTTCAACTATTTTGCATATAGGCCCTTCAATTTTTATCTTAATCACACATAGGTCCCTAGTTTCATACAAAGGCCTATTTTTCTTAGGTTTTAACTTACCTTTTACACTTTTCTTCTCTATGGTCATTTAGATTTGACACTTAATATTATATTTTTCCTGGGTTTTAATGTTACCTCCTATTTTACCCAATTACACTCAAGGATCTGTATGTTTCAAAATTACAATTATACCCCTGGTTCTCTGTACTACTCTCATACACCATAACAAGCATGCATATATTATGTTAAAACTTAGTGTCTATGTTTCTAATTACCTAAATGTTACAGCCTTCCCCCCTAAAAAGAATCTCATCCCGAGATTCCGAAGCAGAATAGAATCAGACGATTAGATTTGGGAATTAGCTTTGAAGGAAGTTTGGGAAATTTCGTTGAAGATAGGATTCTGTCTCCCAAGTCGCTTCTTCTTCGGTGTGATGATTCCATAAGATTTTATACATCTTAACTGTCCTTCTTCTGGTGAGTCTTTCCTTGGTATCCAAGATTCGGATAGGTTGTTCGATGTAAGATAGATCGGGTTCAATCTCAATGGCACAGGTCTCAACGATTTCCGTGGGTATTTTGACATATTTCTTAAGTTGAGAGATATGGAAGACATCGTGAATAGTAGCTAATTGAGATGGAAGGCAAATTTTGTAAGCCACTGGGCCACAAACATTAAGGATTTCAAAAGGTCCGACATACCGGGGTGCTAATTTCCCTTTTATGCCGAAACGTTGGACACCTTTGGTAGGAGATACTCGGAGATAGAAAAAATCTCCTACTTGAAATTGCAGAGGTTTTCTTCTCTTATCTGCGTAGCTTTTTTTCTAGACTGAGCTGTTTTAAGATTGGATTGAATAACCTTAACCTTATCTTCGGCTGCAATGACTAGGTCTGGTCCGAAGATTTTGTGTTCACCGGTCTCAGACCAACTCAAAGGAGTTCGACATCTTCGACCGTATAATGCTTCAAAGGGAGCCATTTGAAGACTAGCTTGATAACTGTTGTTGTAAGAGAATTCAGCCAGAGCAAGGCTCTTGTCCCAGCTTGTACCATAGTGAATAATACAAGCTCGGAGCATGTCTTCAAGGATTTGGTTAACTCGCTCAGTTTGTCCATCAGTCTGGGGATGATATGCAGAGCTTCGAATCAGTTTAGTTCCTAGAGCTGATTGCAATTGTTCCCAAAAACGTGCAATAAATTGGGGCCCTCGATCAGAGATGATGGTCTTTGGAACACCATGCAACCGAACAATTTGATCCAGATAGACTTCGGCATACTTTTTAGTTGAGTAAGTGGTATGCATAGGAAGAAAATGAGCTGTTTTTGTGAGTCTATCAATGATTACCCATATGGAATCGTGCTTTTGGGACGTGTTGGGAAGACCGACAATGAAATCCATACTAATGTCTTCCCATTTCCATGACGGAATAGGTAGTGGTTGAAGTGTACCAGAGGTTTTTAAATGGCTAGCTTTAACTCTCTGGAACGTATCACACTCCGATACATATTTGGCAATTTCTCTTTTCATTCTGGTCCACCAAAAATGTTGTCGTAGATCTTGATACATCTTGGTGCTACTAGGATAAATAGAGAATTTAGATAAATATGCTTCATCAAGGATTTATTTACATAGTTGATGATCTTTAGGTATCACAATTCGATCGTTGAACCACAGGACTCCTTGATGATCAGTGTGAAAACACTTATATTTAGCTTCTCCCTGAGATAGCTTTAACTTGATAATCTTGATACCCTCATCATGTAGTTGAGACATGATGATTTTATTTCAAAGAGTAGACTCGATCGATAAAAGATTCAGACTACCTTGAGGAATGATTTCTAGATTGAGCTTCCTCATCTGATTGCAGAGAGTGTCACTGAAGGTTGCTATGGATAAACAATGACAATGTGCTTTGCGGCTAAGTGCATCCGCAACCACATTGGCTTTGCCTGGATGGTAGTGTACCTCAAGGTCATAGTCTTTGATCAATTCCAACCAACGCCTTTGCCTCATATTTAGGTCAGCTTGAGTGAAAATATACTTGAGGCTCTTATGGTCAGTGTAGATATTACACTTAGCACCCATAAGATGATGTCTCTAGATTTTGACAGCATGGATAACTGATGCCAATTCAAGATCATGTGTTGGATAGTTTTGCTCATGAGTCCGAAGTGCTCTGGATGCATAGGCAATGACCTGGTTGTTTTGCATAAGAACACAACCAAGGCCAGTCCCAGAAGCATCGCAATAGACATCAAAAGGTTGAGTGCTTTCTGGCTGAGCTAGCACTGGAGCAGTTGTTAGAAGTTTTCTCAAGGTACGGAATGCTTTATCACACTTGTCGTCCTAGTAGAATTTAACTTCCTTTTTTGATAGCTCAGTCATAGGTTTAGCTATCTTGGAGAAGTCTGGAATGAATCGGCGATAGTATCTCGCCAATCCAAGGAAACTTCAAATTTGATGGACTGAAGTTGGAGGTTTCCAGTCCATAAACTCTTGGACTTTGGTTGGATCAACCGATATGCCTTCACTGGATATAGTATGTCCTAAAAATTTCACACTATCCAGCCAGAATTCACATTTCGAGAATTTGGCATAAAGGCAATGATCACGTAGTCGTTAAAGAACGATACATAAATGATTAGCATGGTCCTCTTTAGTTTTGGAGTATATCAGAATGTCATCAATGAAGACCACGACGAATTTGTCGAGTTCCGGCATAAAGACTAAATTCATGAGGTACATGAAATATGCCGGTGCGTTAGTAAGTCCAAAAGATATAACCAGATATTCATATAATCCATATCTGGTTGAGAAAGCCGTTTTTGGAATGTCACAAGGCTTGATTTTAATCTGATGATAACCAGAGCGTAAGTTAATCTTGGAAAAGACTTTAGCTCCAGCTAATTGATCGAATAAGATATCAATGTGGGGAAGAGGATACTTGTTCTTGATAGTTACCGCATTGAGTGGGCGATAATCAACACATAACCTTAAGCTATTGTCCTTCTTTTTGACAAAGAGAGCAGGACAGCCCCAAGGTGAGGCACTTGGGTGTATAAAACCCTTATCATGAAGATCTTGGAGTTGGATTTTCAGTTCCGCTAACTCATATGGAGGCATGCGATACGGCCTCTTTGAAATAAGAGCGGTGCCCGGTTGAAGTTCAATAATGAATTCGATGTCTCTGTCTGGTGGCATTCCAGGCAAGTCGTCTGGAAAGACATCGGGGTATTCACAGACTACAGGAATATCTTTGACTTTGATATTTGTGATAGTATAAGTGCAAGGGTGTAGATATTCTTGCTGAGGCAGATAAAGGGTGATGACCCCATAATATGGTGAATCAATTTCGACAACTCGAGAAGATATGTCTAGCCGTACTTGATGTTTAGTCATCCAGTTTGTCCCAAGTATAACATCAATACCCTCCAAACTTAGTAAAACCAAATCAGTTTTGATTTCTTTACTACCTAACCGAATTGGCACACTTCTAATTATTTGGTTGGAAGTAATATTTCCTCCAGGGGTAGAGATCATATAGGACCCTTGGGTAGGACAAGGATCAAGTCCTATCCGGGTATCACAGCTGTTACTAATAAAACTATGTGTTGCTCCTGAATCAAATAATGTAACAACTGGTTTGTGGTGAATAGGGAATGTACCCGACATGACGGGAGCTCCATCTGAAAGTTCTGCCAAAGTGGTGAAGTTAATCTGCCCTTGTCGGATTTGCATCATCAGTTTCTTGCCCTTGTTCTGGTTACCCTGAGTGGAACTCTGCCCTTGATTAGGTTTCTTGGGCTGCGGACAATCTCTGAAGAAATGATCCACACTTCCGCAGTTGAAACAGCGATAATTGCTGCTTCTCTGTTGGACTTGTTGAACATTTGGCCGTGGGCCAGATTGTTGTAGTTGTTGCAAAGGGACGGGAGGTCTATACCTTCCTTGTGGTTGGGGTGGCCTGAAAACCAGTTACCAGTTGGGGCATTCCGCTGCGGTGCTCTGAGTGGTGTGTTGGGAACAATCTGATACCTCGGTGATTGAGCACTCGAGGGTCTAGTAGGGGTCTTCCTTCTCTTCTCAGCACGATGTGCTACGATGCAATCTTCTTGGGTTAAGGCCATATTAACCAGCTCGCCGAAATTATTAGCCCTTACAAGATTCAGGCATTCCTTGAGCTTGGTATTAAGGCCCCGACGAAAACGATCTTGTTTCTTGGCGTCATTATCTGCATGATATCCCGCATACTGGCACAGATGATTAAAAGTCTGCGCATACTGCAGGACTGTACTGGTGCCTTGAGTAAGTGCCAAGAATTCATTCAACTTTCGCTCCAGCAATCCTTCAGGAATATAATGTGCCCTGAAGGCTGCCCGAAACTCATCCCAAGTGATAACATGCCCTGCAGGCTGCATGGCACAGAAATTATCCCACCATATCCGAGCAGCACCTCGAAGTTGCTAGGCGGCAAAGGAAGCTTTACTTGAGTCCGCACAAGGTATTGTCAGTAGAGCGAACTTCGATTCGATGATATGAAGCCAAGCATCGGCGTCCAAGTGTTCTTCAGCCTTACTGAAAAATGGAGGCTGGGTACTGATGAAATCCTGATAGCTGGCCACTGGAGGATTGAGGTCGTCTCGACCTCCCCGGAACTGTTGACGTTGTTGGTTCTGATGTGCTTGTACCAGCAAGTTGAGAAGTTCAGTTTGCCGAGCCATAACCTCGGCAAGGTTGGGAGGTGGTGGTGGCGGTTGTTGAGAACCGCTAGCCTGATCTGCCCGGAAACCTTCCGGGGTTCCGCGCGTGGCTCCAACCATCTGAAACAAAGGAGATGTCCATTATTAACCATATAGCCTTACTCCCATTTTCAGAAAATATACTACTTAGATAAACAATGCAAACATTCCATTCAATCATCTCATTTCAGAACTTAAGGATAGTGAATAAGATGATAAAACAGAAAGCTTATATTACAACACCGATTCTGATTGTTCTCCACATCACACATCCGAAAGATCCCTACACAGGCCATCTAGGTTACAACAAATGGCACGAGATCTAGATAAGTTACTCACTATCTAAGCTATTACACTTCCCATAAGTTACATCTAGAAAGTCGACGATTTGGTAAACTAAAAATCATCGAAGTTGCCTATAGAAGATTGACTGCCAGAAGAAGAGTGATAAGGACTAGGAGCAGGATCCCCGTGCTCGGAGTCAAACTCTGAAATACCCTCAATCTCTTCCGGATCTTCTTCTTCTTCTTCAGGCATTACGGGTGCAGCGGGAAGTATCGGTTGCTGCTGCAGTTACTCAAGGTGCGCCTGGGCATCGTCAGCTTCAAGTATCAGATCGTGGATTTGTGCCTGTAGGAATTCAATAACAGTATCGCGCTGAGTGATTATATGATCACTCTCGTTGATCTGATCTTCTCGATGAAGGATAGTCTCATCCCGTGCTGCGATGATTTCATCCTTCTGAATCACCAGAGCTTGTAATTCTACTATTTGAGTAACTTGACGGTCAGCATTCCGGTAGTGACTTTGAGCCACACTAGTTAACTGACCCATGCTATGAAGTAGCAAAATCTGGTAATGATGCTGCACATCCATGAACCTAGTAATGCTATGGACTGTTTCTTCAGCCAGATCTCCTAACATATGACCAAGATGCTCTGTCCGAAAATTCCATTCCAAATTACCAGAGTCTATGGCAGGAAATAAACCAATAGGATATGCGGCAACCTCTGTTGGATGCTGGGTGCAAAAAAGTTTGATAGCCTCCAAGGCAGCAGTCTCAATGGTATCAACCAGACGATATCCAACCACCTCCACTTCTATTGGATGCCATTGTGAGCGGAAAGGATGTTGCGGAATTGTCATCTTAACCCGGCATCGAGAAACTCCTTCTTCGCGATATTCCACCCCATTGTACTGAGGAGGCTCCGTGTAATGAAACAAGCTTAAAGATTCCCACAGGAGACGAGGAAAACCTTCCCAATGTAGGGCACTAGTGTGGAAGTGCCCCTCATGATCCCAAGAGGCATTGGAAGGAGCAGCCATCTGCGACAAGAATGCAAATGGTAAGATACGTTTACCCTGCTGAGAACTCACAAGGTAAATGGATCAAGATAACTGATTCTGATAACAGCAAAGGCTAGAAATCAGATGGATACTTAAGAGACCCAACTAAAGATTTCTATTTACCCAAACTAAGAAACACCAACATGTTACCTATTCTTTGGAAAAAGAACAGCATGCTTAAACACTTGCTTTGTTGATTACATATTATGCATGCACGCACTATTCGACCTCACAACCAAAAACAACTGCCGAATAGCTTCGGACTTACGTAATTAATTCCGGCGGCATGATTCATACGTCTCTCACTATTAACTAGTCGATAAACCCTATCCGTCCTAGTTTCGTATTCATGGTTAGTGTACCTGCAGAAAACCACAATACATATATCCAATGAACCTTTCATGCCAGCATGTCATGAAAGCGTCCCTATTCATTATTGCTCACTATAGAAATAGTATCTGTACCATTACCGCCGTACAGACAACGTTAACGTACGTTATCGAAACAACGTATTCACGGGGGTACCGCAAAATGCGGGGGTATGAATAGCGATCGCCATACCCTGCGCCGAACCATCTACTCCCAATGTAGTCAACCAAAGTTGGTACATTGGCAGCATCTCAAGTAAGCCACTGCTTGAGAAACAGCGTTCGGTTCGCATCACCGACAGGAAGGCCAAGCTCCCTCAGTTGGCTGAGGATCCTTACCTTCTTACCTCACGATCGAAGGTGTCGTTACAGAAAGTAAAGTTGGGTTGTGCATGAATTTAAGTTTTGACAGAAAAGTAATGCTGGGAGTTAGAGTTATATATAGATATAGTACAGCCACCTCTACTTTCCCTTTAAACATCACCCTAGGGCTTTACGTACTAAATACAGCCTTAACGAATCCAACGTACCTTTTGCAAAATACTTTGTTGGTCAAATTTTATACCGAAAGTGTACACTTGTGAGCTCTGATACCAGCTGTGGCAGAACCAACCTGAACTATACCGGCTCAAGTACGCGAGTCCATTCCTGAGGGCTCCAACGTGCTTCAAACGGTATAATCCCTTGGTCTGTCGGGTAACGTCCCGATAAACCATCGAAAGCAGGATCAAACAAGGTACCTCGCACAAAGGCGAGTCCAGAGATACAAATATCATTACACTTAATATCACAGGCAGGTATATTACATAAGTGCATAAAAGCAACAGTTGTTCTCAAGGAAGGGACATTATTACAAAACGGTTTAAGTTTTAAGTCAAAGCAACGGAGTTTGAAAACATGGGCACGGATATCATGCTAGCCCTGACATGATATCACTCGGCGGAATCTGTGTTGGCCGGGGACGGATCCCATTCCACGGACCAACCATCAGGCAGGGGGTAGGGCCACGATGCAGGGAGAGCTGTCTCGTCAGGGGGATTACCTGAAGTAGATAGTCACAATGCAAGATTGAGTATGCTAATACTCAGCAAGACTTACCCGTTCATGGTATACTTAGCCATGTACCTAGACTTATGTAGGCTTTTCAGGTTTTGGGTAGAGTTTTCAGCTGAAAAGCAACAAAGAGTAGATCCTTAATTTCAACTTTTAGCTTTCAGATTCTAGTTGATTATTAATTCTAGGTAAGCACCTATAACTACTCAAGCATGGTAAAATCTTTAACCAAACATCATCTTTGATAATCAGAACATTGCTCTTCTTACTCTATGTGGTAAAGGGATCAAACAGTCTCAATCTCCGCGAGAAATGGACGATTCCTGAATCGAATTTCAAACCTTGCAAGGGTAAACCTCACACACACGCTTGGAACACCAAAGGGTCGTTCCGAAGCAACCATTTGCCTTTCATTCCGACTCGTGGATCAGAGCCACCACAAGCGACTGTAGGACCATACGCACTTCCGAAGTGCAGGACGTACGCCAGTAGCGCGACTACATGTCCGTACTCCTGGTTGCCCAGCAACACTTATTCCTACACGTCGAACCAAGTAACCAAAAGAACCAAATACATGTGGTGGGGGGTACGTCCACTCCTCGGGCCGATTGGTTACTAGGCTTACCGCTTACCATATTTCAAGGCATGTGGCTAGTACTTTCAAACGCTTAACCACCGCTACCACACACTGCGGCCTTATCCAGTTCAATAACACAGACAAGGTATCATCTTAAACATGATACTCCACATAATTCCCGTCCGTCGTTCTTATAGTGATTGCAGAATGTAAACATTACAATCCCTATATCGCGCGAGTGACAGGAAATCACCTGACTTCTACCGGTCCTATAAGCATAGCAGCTATTCGGACTCAAGTTCTAATGTTCAGTACATCGGTTCCTGGAATTATGCAACTAGGATTCCAAGCAATTCCTAAGAACTTAATGCATAGAAATGTATAAATAGACATAGATGGCAGTGTAAATAAAATAGTGGGTTATGTCCGGGGCTTGCCTTCTTGCGTAGTGTTAGTAGGGTCAAAGTTTTCCGAAGTTTGGTTCGGAACTTCAGTTAGACCTTCGATGGCGTTCCCGGGGTCTTCAGCTGGTTCTACTCCTTGTTCTAGAACCACATCGTAATTACCGTCGGCAAGAGTAGTCGAGTCTACATGATATGCAAAACTATAAGTTGAAGAATGCATATTCTTTAATGTTATTTCATAATAAAGTTGCAATCCAAGAAAAGTAGAAATTACTTATTCTATATATCTTTTAGTTCTACATTGGGCAGTCATTTATTGAGTATTAACTATTTTACCTAGATACACTAAACAGCATAAGGTAAGGTTTGGGTGGGTTTCCAATAACTATATTAAAAAGCTTTATTCATTTGCTATACCAAGTATTTATATGAACCCTATGTTAATATTAAATTATGGACTTATTAAAATATGTCCAATCTATTTTTGTTGTTTGACATCGAACCTAGGTTGGAAATTTAATGACAGGTTATATTAATTAAAAACAGAATCCTAGAATATTTTCATAACTTTTAAGCCTTTAAATCCATAGATATTAATTCTATAAGGTTGACTATGCATTATTCATAATTAAATTCATATATTAAGAAAGTACTACTCAAATAATAGAATAATTATTTTTCTTACATTTTACATGTCAAAAGAAAATTAACACAACTGGTTTCATATTTTTATCATTTTTCTATCAATTACTATGCATTCTTTAAGCCTACAACCAATTAAAATTAACATTTAAATTAGAGCACAAAATATTCAGAAACTGAAGTTCATCCTTTAAGTAAAGCTGTAGATCTTAAAAAGAGGATTCTAAAAAATTTTAGTTTGTAATTTTGTGATTTTTCGTTGAATTGATACAGAATTTCAAAGTTTGCATCAAAATAACACAAAGGGGTCCTTTTAGCACTATTCATATGAGTCTAGGATTGTGCAGATAACCCTCTGGATTTCTGATTCTTCTAAGCCGAGATCCCTGGGCTAGAGACAAAGGCAGAGCAAGGAGAGGACGGCCATGTTCCGGCGAAGATGATCACCGGCGGCGAGGTCCAAGGGGAGAGGAGGTTTCAGGAGCTCACGACAGTTCTGTTGCACCCCGTGTCGAGGGCCGTGATGGTCGGAAGAGTGGATCTCGACGAGAACCCGAGGTGGCGACGGAGAGGTCACGGTCGACAGCGAGGCTCCGGTGGTCAACGTCGGCCGGGGACCTGCGCACAAGCTTCAGTGAGTCGTGGGGAAGGTGTACATGTAGTCAATCGGAAGCCTACGTGCCGGATGAGGGGCAACCGGCGAAGACAGTGGTGGCAGCGGCGGGGATGGATGCCGGCGAGCGTCGGGAGGAAGATGTAGGGCACTAAGACTCCACTAAGTGGTCGTAGAGCTCCGGGGTGATGATGTGGTGCTAGCTAGGGAGTCGTGGGGGTGTGGGAATGCTCGGATCGTGCTGCCCACGGTGAGGCCGAAGGCGGCGACGGCGGCGCTTGTCGGAGACGAAGCTCCGGCCGCAATTGGAGGGCAACAGGGGGTCGACGAGCATGAGTGAGGAACAGGAAAGCTTGCACGAAGGTTGGTTGGGGTGGAGGATGCCTGGTGGTGGCTGCCCACGGGGATGCCGTGCGTTGCCGGAGCAGGAGAAGAAAGGCGGCGGTGGAATGTGGTTCGGGGCTCGAGAATTGACAAAGGCTCTGGAGGAATAGGACGTAGAGGTTAAGGTGGTGCTGTTGCGCGTGAGAGACAGAGAGTTAAGGCTCCACGGTGGGCTCTCCACGGCGACGAGGAGGTGGCGGCCGGCGGATGCTCGGGGAAGCCGTGGCGCTCGCAAATGGGGACAGCGGGGAGAGGAAAGAGGTTAGGGGTAAGTGGAGGATGACGCGTGGTAGATGATCCAGCAGGAGGTGGCGCGACGGCGGCGGTAGAGCGGCGGCCAGAGGCGCAGCACTGCCGGCGGCAGGCGAGCAGAGCAGGGGAGGCACGTGCGCGAGGAAGAAGAAGAGAGGGTAGAAGGTCCGGGGGACTTATTTGAAATTTTCAGAAAGTTCAAGGACCTCTCGGTAAACTAAGATTTCTCACTGATATAAAGGTCAAATGAGGAAGTGCCCAAAATGAAAGTTGTAAAGTTTTTCAAACTCTACAACATTGCTTTAGGGCTCAAGTTCAGAATCTCAAAGTTTACAGCTTTTTATGTTAAATTTTTGAGTAAAGGTGGAATTTGAATTACTTTTGTCTTTATCCAATTAAATTTGATCAAATTTTGGGTATGATTACAATTTTTCATGGAATGTCTTGATTTATAGACTTGTATTCTTACATATTAGTCCTTAAATAAACCTGAATATTACTATTACACTTCAACTATTTTGCATATAGGCCCTTCAATTTTTATCTTAATCACACATAGGTCCCTAGTTTCATACAAAGGCCTATTTTTCTTAGGTTTTAACTTACCTTTTACACTTTTCTTCTCTATGGTCATTTAGATTTGACACTTAATATTATATTTTTCCTGGATTTTAATGTTACCTCCTATTTTACCCAATTACACTCAAGGATCTGTATGTTTCAAAATTACAATTATACCCCTGGTTCTCTGTACTACTCTCATACACCATAACAAGCATGCATATATTATGTTGAAACTTAGTGTCTATGTTTCTAATTACCTGAATGTTACACTGTGCAACGCTGCCGCATTCTTCTCCCCGCGAGCTCCTGCGCCCTACCCTTCCTGCATCTCCTGAACCTGCAGCACTGCCGCCGGCCACCAGGAGGCCGTCCTCGTGCATCTCGTGCGCCCCTGCTCTTCCTCCCCTCCAGCGCCGCCCCCGCTCCTTCTCTCTCCTCCTGCTGAGCCTGAACCCCTGTAGCCGGCTCTTCCTGCATGCCCCCTGCCTAGCCCTGCATGCCCCCTGCGCCACCAGGAACAGATGGACTGCAGAGCTCCGCCGCCCAAAACAGCAGCTGCCAGCACAAGCCCCTGCGCCTACGCCCCTGACCGCCTCCTCCGGCGCCGCCCTGGACCTCCCTGCACCTGAGCGCCCTGCCCCCTTCCCAGCACCCTGCGCCCCTCCTGCCGAGCCTGCAGGCCACCGCAACAGAGGACAGAGCAGCCGACCCAGGAAACGCTATGAACAGACCCGCCCTTCATCTTTCTCTGCGAAATTCGATCTCTACAGTGCATCTCCGCTGCGGGTAAGGCATGGAATCGAACCCCCTCCCTCTCCTCTTTCTTTTCCCCCACTTCCCGCGCTCTTCCATGGTCTAAATTGCTGCAATTTCGGCTGACAGCAAGCTCCCGTGCGGCAGCCAGGGAGGAACTCAAGATTTTGAAATCCAGTCCCTGGGGAAAGATGTAATTTTCTTGCTCTTTCTTTGTGTCTTCTAAAATTTGCAGAAAACCCCGTAGATCTATTACATCTTCTCAATCCAACCCCACCATAGAATTTTTCAGATGTAACCATAATCTTTTCTGTATTTGCAAGCACTATTTTCTGAGTCCAGTATTTCTTTTCTGCTAACCCGTGAAAGCTATAGTTAATTACGTATAGGTCCCAGTTTCCGCGTTTTAGATCCGTTTCGATCCGTTCTTTTTGCGTTACTCTTCTAAAACCCTAAGCTATCATTTCGTAGTGTTGTTGTACCATAATTTCTGTTTTTAAAATTAGATATCAATTTAATTTGAATAATATCCTCTCATCTAGTTTTCCAAAATAAAATCCAATTAAGTCTTTACTCCGGTTTTCATAATTAACATTAATTTGATTAATATCAACTTAAATGTGGTTGTAATTTAATTTGTTTACTTCAACTCGAATCATATAGTTCGATGTTTAGATGCTCTCGTCGATTCTTTCTAATTAATTGTTTAATTCGGATAATTCGTGCATACACATTTATATATATAAAATTTGGTTAAGTTGTATCTCGTCTTTATAAATGCAAATATAATATGAGTTAATTGTAATTAGGGATATTTTTCTTTTATATCTTTTACATTAGTTTTCTAAATTAAAATAAATGAAATTCTATAGTTATTTTATTTCTTTTATAATATAAATCTCGCGATAGCCGTATCTTTTCAACCCTTGTTTCGTTTTCCGCGTTTCTTTCGTTCTCATGACCGTAGCAACGAGCCCTATCCTTTTGTACGTGCTTTTAAAGCTTTCATTTTTTTTTGGTGTATCTGTTCTTAGTCGTTCTTATTTGTTTGCTTGCTTGTATGCTTGGGCCCGATGCTTGTGTGACATTAGAAGGAGCGTGATCGAAGAGCTTTGAAGAATTAGAGTTTCAAGAACAAGAATTGAAGACTCTGAGCAGCTAATCTCTAAAAGAAATGCAAGTGTTTCCTTGATCATGCTTTTGTCCTAATAATCACAATAAATATAACTTTTTCTTTATATGCATGCATGTGTCCTAATTTTGATGGATCCTAATTAAGGATATGCCTAGTCTTTATGATCATTCCTTGTCAACCTGGGTTTTACCTTTATTGTTGGGTAGCTATTGCTTAGTTGCTATAACTGGTTCCAGTTTGGGAATAATATAACCATGGTGATGATAATGATGATACTACACCTGTTTTATCCATGTTCATGCTCTTTGTGTTGTTGATCACAAGATTATGTAACGCCCGCATTTTTTTTTACCCTATTTAAATTACAGCACGAATCGCTCGCTAGAAAAATTCTTTCATCAAGCTCAGATCGCTCCTAAACCCTTCCGTCCGAATCACCCAAAACATTTCCCGACCTTTCACCGTCTGACATCCGAAATTAACCGCCATCCTTTCTTTTCCTCGACCCCCGCGCCGTGCCGCGTGCTCAACCTCGCGCGTCGCGCCGCACGCTCGCGACCGTCGCCGCGAATTCCGCCGACCCATCTCCCCCGCGTGCTCAACCTCGCGCGTCGCGCCGCACTCTCGCGACCGTCGCCGCGAATCCCGCCGACGTAGCCCCCCCTCTCCCTTCCTTTCTCCCCTGTTTCTTTTTTTTCCCTTTCTCTTTTTCCCCTTTCTCTTTTCTCCTTTCCTGCCCCTTCCCTCGCTCCCCTGTAGCACAACACGATGCCGAGCAAAGCTCGACGCCGAGCGCCCGGCCACCACCCCCTCCCTCCATTGACGACTCCACAGGAACGGCCTAACTTGGCCCCTCCTCTGCGCACGCCGTGCCCCTTGCCGTCTTGGCGCTCGCGCTGCCCCTGCCTGCCACGACGCCGAGCAGAGCCGGCCGCCGCGCGTCGCCTCGCCACGGGCCGCTTTCCCCTGCGCAGCGCATCCCCAGGCCACCCCTCCCCGCTACGCGCCACCACCCGCCCTGCGCAGCGACGACCCAGTGCCACCGGCCGCCCTGCGCAGCAGCGACCCCGCCCCCACCGCAATTACTGGCCGCCACCGGCCTCCACCGCACCCCCCTCCCTTCCGCCCTCGCCGGCCTACAAATACCTCCACGACGCGCCCCGCCACCACCACAACCTTCCCCCGCAGCCCTAGCCCCCTCCCGGGCCCTGCACTGCCGCCGCCGCCAGGCCCTCCGCCCGCCGCCCCTGGCCCTCGTGGGCAGACCGTGTGGCAGAACCAACCTGAATTATACCGGCTCAAGTACGTGAGTCCATTCCTGAGGGCTCCAACGTGCTTCAAACGGTATAATCCCTTGGCCTGTCGGGTAGCGTCCCGATAAACCACCGATACACAGGATCAAATAAGGTTACCTCACACGAAGGTGAGTCCAGAGATACAATCACCATCACAATTTACATAACAGGGGATTACATTACAAGAGTTTATAAAAGTAGTACAAAGTTTCAAACTTAGAGAAAACAATACAAACTATTTAAGCTAAGACCTTTAGCAGTGGAAAACATACGCGATGATCTATAGCACGTCGACAAGACGGATGTCATGCTAAGCCCAGGCACGACATCACTCGGTATCACCAATGTTGGCCGAGGACGGATTCCATTCCACGGACCAACCTTCTGGAAGAGCGCAGGGCCAAGGCAGGGAAGAGTAGGGTCTTCACAGATGTCACCTGAAAAACATACAACTAGCAAGGCTAAGTATACTAATACTCAGCAAGGCTTACCCGGAGTTGGGTATACTTAGCCCATAACTAGACTTATGAAAGCTTATAATTGTTCTGGGTTTAGTTTCAGCTGAAAAGCAACAAAGAGTAGATCCTTAATTTCAAGTTTTAGCTTTCAGATTCTAGTTAATTATCCATTCTAAGTAAGCACCTATATCTAAGCAAGCATGGTATAATCTTTGGTCAAGCATCATCTTTGATAACCATAATATTGCTCTTGTTACTCTATGTGGAAAAGGGGATAAGCAGTCTCATTTCATCGTGAGAGGCGGACGATTCCTGAATCGAGATTCAACCTTGCAAGGTAAACCTAACTCACACGCTTGGAACACTACAGGGTCGTTCCGAAGCAACCGTTTACCTTTCATTCCGACTCGTGGATCAGAGCCACCACAAGCGACTGCAGGAACATACGCACATCACTCGTGCAGGACATACGTCTGTAGCGCGACTACAAAACCCGTATTCCTGGTTGCCCTTGCAACACGTATTTCCTCAGTCGAACATAAGTAACCAGAAGAAGCAAAACAAGTGGTGGGAGGTATGTCCACTCCTCGGGCCAATTGGTTACTAGGCTTACCGCTTACCATATTTCGCGGCATGTGGTTAGTACTTTCAAACACTTAACCCGCACTTCCACACGCTGCGACCTTAACACATTCAACAACACAGATGGGGTATCACCTCAACCATGATACCTTACAGAACTCCCGTCCGGTATCCTTATAGTGATAACAGGAATGTAAACATTACAACTCCTATATCGCGCGAGTGACAGAAAATCACCCGACTTCTACCGGCCCTATTAGCATAGCAGCTAGTCGGACTCAAGAGCTAGTATCCATCACATTGGTTCCTAGGAGAATGCAACTAGGGTTTCAAGCAATTCCTAAGAACTTAATGCATAGAATACGTAAATAGATATAGATTGCAGTGTAATAAAATAGTAGGTTATGTCCGGGGCTTGCCTTTATTGGTGGGTCTGAAGTCAGAAATGTTAACATCTTCCGAACTTTGGTTCGGGGCTTGCGATATTCCTTGGTGACGTTCACTTGATCTTCAGACATATCCTTCGTAAACTCCTGGGAGATCTCGCAGGTACCGTTGCCGAACGTAGTCATATCTACATGCGATGCAACATTACATTCAAAACGTGCATATGAAACTATCTGACTTCACAATACAGTTGCAATCCAGCACTCATATAACACACTATCACATAACAACCAAAAAGGTTTGAAGCTAAACTTAAACAGAGCTTCGGGGGAACAACCAATTAGAAACAGCTACTTGTTGAGGGTTACAACAGAGCTGATTGGAAACAATGAGGGTTTAGCCGATTGATGAGCACATCGGGTTCTTAGATGATCGATGAAAGCATCGATTACTTCAGCAGGGGGAGAATTCCTAAGGCAGTTGTGTCTTAACTGAGATGTGCTTAAGTGTTATTCTAGGCAACTAGGTGTGGTTATATCGGCTCGATTACGTCAGGGCAATAGTTGAGTGACGTACAGCCAGTTGGAGTGTGGTTGAGGGTACATGACCGATAGACATAGACAGCCGAACTTTCAGTCGATAAATCGACTGATAGGAGTATGTGGATAAGGAAGCGGAAACTAAGGATCGATCGGCCGTGTTTGACCGATATGGAAAAGCAACCAAAATCGGCTTGGGTCGGCCGATGGCAAAAACCCTAAGATTGTGTGTGTCTCTTCGATACATCGACTCTGTGTAGTCGATGTAGGACAGAACAACAGACTTGTATCGGCAGTAGTCGATACTAGAAAGGTAACAATCGTATCAGCTAACCAGCCGATAGTAGAAGCATATCATAAGAAATATATCGGCTGACAGCTGTTACGTAGAAATATTCTAAACTCAAAGGAAACGAATGTTTAGCGGTTGAACTGATAGTCGACGTTGAAGCATAGCCGTAGAGGTGTATAAGCTAAGCAACAAAAGTACATAAACTAACAGGGATCCTTTTACGAAAAGGATCTTAAGGAAACGGCAATCAAAACAAGGATAACGTCTTAACGGTAAGGATATGAGCACTTCGTGGGAAAGGATTAACTAGATATCGCATATCTCTACATATGACATAACTTCTATAGCTTACGCTTTAGCTATAATACAAGCATACAATATAAAGCACAATAAAACATTCATTCCCTAACATTTGACCTAGACCACACATCAAAGATCTCAACTCAAGATCATAACATAAAACTTGTAGAGTTTGACTTAGGGTTTCAAACGAAACTGATTTTACATTTTTATGAACTTCCTATGAAAATCTATGAAATATAGAAGTTCATCGATTTGAAATAAAGAAAGTTCTGGAAATCTTACAGAAAACACCCTAGAACTTTTTAAAACATAGCAATCAAGTCCCTAGTCGGGGAAAACAGATAACAGGATGTTAACGACGATATCCCGGCAAAGGAATCGCCGGCATTAAGAAGATTCAGTAGGTTAGGACAAACCTTGAGGTAGCCTTGGTTATGAAGAAGAATACGCGGAAAGTAAATTCCCGCGGTGAATAGGATTGGCGAAGAGAAAAGCTCGACGATAACGAGATCCCGTGGATGACGAAGGGGCTTGCCGAGCATGGTTGCCGTGGGTGGAAGATAGCCAAAGGAATAGTCTCCGTGGTGACTCGTGGTCTTGCTCAGTGATCGACGAGGAAAAGGAATTGCTGGGTGTCGTGGACTCCTGGGACGAGACGACAGAGCCGGATTGGTTCGCTATCCCAAATTATCCGCGAACCTCAAGGTCCTCTTGTTCACGGGTTAAGCCTTCACTGCCCATGCGCGTGTGCCGCTGAGACATGGTCGGCACACCCGCGCAGTTGCTCCTTTCGAATTCGCCACGCTATAACCATTTCTCCGCCTTCGCGAGGACCGTGGTTCACTTGCCTTAGGGTCGTGCCTTTCGTTGTCCTCTCCTCAACGGCCTCCGATCGATGCGTTGTACATCTCCGCAGTTGGCATCACTTCTCTCGCGGCCAGCATTTCGTCGAACACCTTAATTGCATCTTCGATACGGCCACTTCTGCACCACCAAAGATCACCGTGGCGTAGTCAGGGTCGACGCCACCATGTTCCCGCTTCTCGCGCAGAAATCCCGCTACGCACCGCCGGTCCTGGCGCAGGGGCTCGGCGTCGCCCACGTTCCGCTCCGGCACCGCTCGCGAACCGTTCCAGTCCTGCGCTTGCCCACTCACGCGTGCCGCCTGGAGCCGGCGGCGCTCTGTTCCACCCGCGCACGTGCCTGTTGCGGCCGCCGTTTCCGCTCTGGCGCCGCTCACCCGTGCACGTCGCGCCCATACACACCCGCACCGCGCGCGCGTCGTCTTCGCCGTGCCGCCCGCCGTTCGGGGCCCACGCCGGTCATCCCTGCCTGTGCGCCGCACCTGGTGCCTTTGCTGCTCGCCTGCTCCCTTACTGCCACTCGCCCTCCTATGCCCTGCTTGGGCCGGCCAGCCCGCGCGCCTGCGCTCGCGCACCCACGGCGCACGCCTGCTCCGCTCCTGCGCGCCACCGGAGCCGCGCCGAGCCGCTCTCGCGCAGCGCCCCGGCCTCCCGCGCACGCACGCGCCAGCACGCCCGCCAAGCCGCGCCACCAGCTGCCCTGCGCCACCAGCGCCGCCCGCCTGCCGCGGCTCACGCGCACTGTCTCGCCAGCCGAGCCGCGCACCGCGCCTGAGCCCGCGCCCCGCGTGGGCCGCTCGCCCAGCGCGCTGCCGCGCGCCGCCGGCCCGCCACTGCCTGGGCCTGTGCCGCCGCTGCCCATGCCTTGCGCCGCGGCCCGCGCACCACCGGCTCGCTCAGGCCTGCCCCCAGCGCCGCACACGCTCCCGCGCGCCGCTCGCGAGCCGCCGCGTCGCACCTGCTCCGCCAGCCGCGCACCCTTCCGGTTCCCACCGCCAGCCCCGCGCGCTCCTCCGGCTGAGCCGCCCCCGCGCGCGCTTGGGCCACGCGTCCATGCGCCCCGCCTCGCCTGGGGCCGCACCCTGCGCAGCGCCTCCGCGCCAAGCCGAGCTGCCCGGCGCCTTGCGCCGCCTAGAGCCCGGGCCACCTGCTGCCGAACCGTGTGGAGGTAGAGAAAGGAAAAGTAGCAAGGAGAGAAGGAGATGGCGGCCGGTGGGGAAAAAATAAAAGGAACGGACATGCCAGGATAAGGAAACAGAGGAGGAGAAGGAGGAACAGTTTTCCCCAAGGACCTATGCGCAAATACAGAAAACTGCTGGGACCTGTTTGTAAAACAAAATTTCCCGTTGATTTAAAACCCAAATGAAGAAATGCCCAAAACGAAAGTTGGAGAGTTTTTCAAACTCTACAACATTGCTTTAGGGCCCAAATTCAAAAACTCAAAATTTACATTTTTACACATGAAACTTTGAACAAAAGTCGGATTTGAATTGCTTTTGTCCCAAAAGCGAAATTTTATAAAATTCAGGACCTAAATGCAAACATTTATGACACGTCATAATGACGGGATAGACTCGTCATAATGGTTGGATAGACATGTCATGATGACTTGCACTTTTTACACTTTAGCCCTAAGTAAATTTTAAAGTTACTTTTGTAAATCAAACATTTGCATAAAAGGACTTGTACTCTTATAAAATTACATAAACATCCTTAATTTTTACCATTTTACCCAAAATTTTTACACAATTCAACACTTGCATTTCCAATGCAACTTTTGGATAAATATATATATTTTTTTACAAGGAATAAAATAAGAAAAACATGTTTACCAAAACCACCTTTCACTTTTTTTTTAAATTACCCTTATCTAGTTACATTTTGCAAAAACAACCCTAGGTTTCTCTGTAATTACAAAAATACCCTTTTTACTTGTACTTTTAAATTTTCAAAAAAACTTCACATAAACACACATAACTTTATACAAACAAACACATATTTCACACTAACAAAATATATCTAATTTACAAATACATGAACTGTCACAGACCGCCTCGCGCCACCCCGACCCGTGGTGAGTAAAGGAATAGGTCCCCCGTGCTCCCCTCTCCGTTTTGCCCCTGCCCCCGGCCGCCGCCGTGCCCCGGAGCTGCCGGAATCAGTGGCGCCGCCGGCCCCTATCCCCCTCCTCTGTTCCTGGTAACGGGAGGAGGAAGAAGGGCAAAATTGCCCTGAGCCCCCTGCCCTTCTGATTATCCCCTTAAGAGCCCCACCTCCCCTTAACCCCTTTTTCCAAATAAACCCCCCTGCCCATTATATTTAGGAAGTGAACCCCCTCCTATACAAAATAATTACGGATAAACCCTCGACCTCTTTCCAGGGTACCCTAGGTACTTCCAGAAATTCTAATCAAGCCCTCCCCTCCCAACAGTAATTACAAATAGGTCCTTGGACCCTTATCCCTTCCCTAAAACCCCGTTCGGCCCATCATTTCATGCGCCAAAAACCTTCCGTTTGCCCCGAAAATTTACCATGCCGTTTCTAACATAATGCCGGCCATGCCATCGAGAAATCCCCCAAAAATATTCTTTCTACCATTGTTTCTTAAGTTATTTCCGATTCGGGCTTGTAGATAAAACCTTTATTTCTTTTTCTTATTGAATGTTTGTTTGTGTGCGCCGTAGATCACGAGGTGACCGAGGGAGAACCCGTCGACGAGCAGTACTGCGAGCAAGAGTCCGAGAACCAGTACCGCGAGCCCGAACCTGAAGGACAGTACCTCGATCAGGACCTACTGGAAGGCCTTGTGAATGGCAAGTCCAATCCCATCCTTTGATGCATATTTATCCCAGTTTTATAAATGCAACCTATTGGCCTGGTTTATAAAATGCATCGTTTTATTGTAAGACATGGTTGGATAGCCACCCCTTGATTGCTATGACTATTCCTTGATGACCTAGGGATTGCTCTGTTAGACGCTACCTACCACTAGAGATGCTTATTACTTGTTATCCCCTTGATTATGTTTTAAAACATGATCACAAGCGCTTTACCAAAAATAAGGGTACGAGGGTTTTAAAAAGATAAAATGGGATTTTGAGAAAATAAAAGAAAGACATAATCTGACGAGATGGATGGCGTTTTCTGTGTGAAATGCCACTAGTGTGCTTGTACCTTTGTGGTTGACAGAAAACGCCACTAGTGTGCTTGTACCTTTGTGGTTGAGCATGGACGGGAGATGTCCGTCTGGTCAATATAAGGATGAACTGAGGTGTCATCTTGCCTAACCCATTAATCGTACAACCACTCGACCGTTGTGTGGGCAACGGCTTAGCATAAACCCCACTAGTTGTCCTACTAGCCAAAAAGGAGAGCGGGTGAGCAACGGGAGACCATGGAGAAGGAATACGATCTGTGTGAGTTATGTCCCGGTTATGACCTTGTTGATAGGTCATTAACCCCATGGTAGCTTCCGCGTTGGCTAGTTAGGTTCAGCTAAGGTGGGTAATGGCTTTGTTAGGATCCGCCGCGACATTAAGGTGTCCGTAGTGCGGTACCCTACTTGTGGGTAAAGTGTACCCCCTCTGCAGAGTGAAAAATCTATTCGAATAGCCGTGTCCACGGTATTGGACGCGTTACGGCATGGTCACATCAATAGATGTTTCGGGATGATTGGTTTTGTGGCGTGAGTTGTTTTGAAAGTACTCGGCAGTTGTGCAGTAAGCTACTGTGGACGCGGAGTCCAGTGGCACTAAAACTTGGATCCTTTGTGTAGGATCAACTCCACTTATGATTCGATTACTATAAAAATGTTTTGAGAAAACGCTTTTGTTAAATGAACCCTTGCATGTGTAAAACCTTGCTTTATCGCAAATAAACCCTAATCCCACCCTTGATATAACCGTGCATGATCTCTGTTATCTGCCCCTCCGCGGGTGTGGTTGGACTTGTTGAGTACCTTTGTACTCACCCTATATATATTTGTGGTTTTCTCAGAGGAAGACCCGGACTACGTGATCGAAGACGTCGAATAGGGGTTGTGTCCGCACCCAACTCGCCTGTGGTGTTGGCCCTCCGCAAGATGCTTCTGCTAGCGTGTTACTCTGAGCCCGAGCTGGATCCCATGTGGGTCATGCTTTGGTGTATTACCATAGCTATTTTATTACTAGTTATCGTTTGTATCGAGTGCCCGCCTCCTCGGAGGTTTGTACGGTAATGTACCATCTGATGTAATAAATGTGTATCAGCCTCCTGGGACTGATTTTTATATCATATTTAAGTCACCTCGGATGAGGGGACGCTTCAGATTATATGTTTTAATCGGAACATGGAGAACCACCCAGGAAAATAGTGCAACCACAATACTATATGGCTCTGGTCTTGGCTAATTAATTAGAGACTCTAGCTTATGATAATCTTACGGAAAGGGCAAGAGGGGTTGCATCGTCGGGGTATAGCTCGGTCCTCTTGAGGGTATGATATGGTCCTAGTTAAGGCGTCTGGCTTATTAGGGAGAGTTATGACTGCTTTGACTTGAAATCTTAGCGGATTGTCATAAGTTAGGCCTCGTAGTGAATCCCTTGCCACTCACCTCGGAAGTGTTTAAGAGGCTAGCTACCTCGGGTAAATTGGGAGACACGAATTGTGGGTAAAGTGTACAATCTCTACAGAGGAAAAACTGATATATCAGCCGTGCTCACGGTTAAGAGCGGCTTGAACCCTTACATGATTAATTGAACTTGAAGATGAATTAAATCGTGGACCATATTTATGGTTATGGTTATCGTGGACCATGTTTATGATTGTGGTTATGCTTATGCTGTATCTCTTCTCTCTCTTTTAATGTGGGTTTTGGTATGAACTTATACCTTAGTAATCAGGTGCTAATAAAACTTGACCAACTAAAAATTTGCTTATCGCAGTAAGCTAGTCATCCTTTCCTTGATTTTGGCCTTCGTGTCATATAATTCCCAACACTTGCTGAGTACCAACCATAAGTGTACTCACGCTTGTTATAATTGCTGCTCAGAGGAAAAAGTGATGTGAAGTCTTTTGAAGATGATGCTGAGTTCTAGGGTTGCGCAACCCCCGGTCGATTGCCTATGAAGTTTGGAGCCTTCATTTCCAGGATAAGCTGTATAACTCTGATAATCTTGATAGTCTTTTAATTATCTTTTCATGATACTGTTGCTGATTATTCACTAATGAAGTCACTATATGTATGGAACTTGATCCTGTCAAACATATAGTTATGCATTCAGTTTTATCCTTTAAAAACCGGGTGCGACACCTATTAAATCAGACTGGCTGAGGACCCCCTGTCGGAAGAAGCTTGCAACTTCCGATAGGGGCCAGAACTTCCGACCCACAATCGTAACTTCCAATACACACTAAAATAGTGAGAAAAACCAAGTGCACAAGCGTGTGATTTGTGTCTCTCTTAGATGGTTAGCATCTCAATCAAGCACTTTGACATCTTCAAGCTAACCATTCGCGTCCCCTTAATAGTATGGTGTTTCTTATACTCAAATTTAAAATAAAAATTAATAAAAAATCTTCTTTTAGGCTCCAACCCGGTCTTTCAAATAAATTTGCATCTTTTCTTACTCTTTTTTATTTCATCAAATTTTAATATGTCCATGACTCGATAAGCTCATTAGCTCCTTAATTGTGCATGTCATCAACACCAAAACCCACTTAGCGGGCAAATGCACTTTCAAAGGCAAGCACGAGCTCAAGCTTCACTAATGCCCATCTACGCCGATTTTAGTCCCAAGCTCACAGTCTTCTCCTCTCTAGCAACTATGTAAAATGAACCTATTTAATGCAAGCCCATTGCAAAGTCCACCATTGCTAATGTCCTCCTAGTGAAATGAATCATTTGATTTGAAGCTTTTACCATGATTTGGTTTTTCTGATTGTTGTTACGTTCACCAAACCCTACTTGTGGGAATAGAAACAAGACAGCAGTGATACATATGTTTTTTGCATAAATAAATTGGTTTTACTAGTACACATCAAGACCAAACTCCACGTGCAGTGGAGCGGGGAACCAACATATGCCTAGGACTCCTGATAATCCTCTAGAAACTTCTCAAATATGTCTTGTTCCGAGAAGCTTTGATTTACTAAAATAAATAATATGCAAGCCTTAAACAAGTATTAATGTTGGCTGACTGAGGACACAGTTAGCATTTTAGTTGATCTTAAATTATTAGCAACCTAATTACTATGATATAAATATTTTCATCCCACAATTATGATAAAGGAAATATATAAACAACAATAAAGTAAGTACCAGAACAAATAAATATTTAAACATATATTTAAATTAAGTTACCATGTAAGGATTCAGGTTGCTCATGACCGTGCGCTTGGCTGATATATCAGCTTTTAACATTCCGCAGAGGCTGTACATCTTTACCCTCAAATTGAGTTTCCCTCAATGCACAGGTTTGTAAAGTCCTTAGGACTTCCGAGGTCAGTGGTAGAGATCCACTACGAAGATTTTACATGGACTCTCTAATAACTCATAGCCGCTATGATTTTGACGGTTGCTTACGTGAACCTCCCCCAAAGCATAAACAAAACAAAAAAAAAACGTACATCCTTGATATGCAGCGAAGCCCACATCACAAGCCCCTCTTACAACTACTAAAAAATTAGAGATATCTAATTACTTAACTAGGACCAGAGCTCATTAATTCTTATAGTTGCACTGTTATCCTACTTTAGTCATTCAATGTTTTAATTAATTATGACCATTAAAACAAGCCAGTTGTTCCATAAAGCACTAACTTTTTCAGTAAAGCTTGATAATCTTCTTTTTTGAAAATAGAATACAAATATGCATTACAATTTCAACCAAACACTTAAAAAACATAAATAGCGAAAATGCGAAAAAAGCATAGTACTGATGCGACGACAAGGAGCGTCGCCGATAGCTAAGCACCTAGAGCTATTCTCCATCATACTCATTCTGCCACTTCGATATGTTTCCCTTAGATATGTTGCTCCATGGCTAGATCTAATGTACTATGTAGGTGAGTGTCCGAGAGACCTCCTTAGCTAGATCTGGTTTAGTAGGTGAGAATCCCTACGGAGAAAGAGGCATCCTTTGTTAATTAGATCTGATTTATTTCGGTGGGAGGGTAGTGGTTAGTGGAGATAGTGGAGGGGAGAAAGAAGCGAGTGTAAGGTAACATGAAAGAAAAATGCAAGAATGGAACCTTTTTTATCGTGTGGTTCTCGTAGTTGCATTCACTACTGCAAAAAGGGTTTTTAGGAGCGGGTAAAAATATAATTTTAGGGACGCGTGTGGTACCTGTTCCTAGTTCTCGCAGCTAAAAATACGATTTTTAGGAGCAGGTAATGCGCCCGCCCCTAAAAATAATTTGCTGGGGCGGGTCACGGTATGACACGCCCTGACCCGCCTCTGAAAATCAATTTTTAGAAAATAAAAAATCAAAAAATTGAAAACAGAAAAATAGAAAAGAAAAAAATTGCAACCAATCAGGCACCACCATAAGCCCCTGTACTGTCGAGTTACAATTTTTTTGATGAAATATACACACTTGCATCACCCAAGGTTCGAACCGCAAAGCTCAAGCCTCGCGCGTACCTTACTCTCAACCACATTACACAGTCACCTGTGACTATGTGGTATGCTATTCTTTTATATTAACTCTGAAATTGATTTGTAGGGGCGGGTGACACCACCACCCGTCCCAAAAATATTTTTTAATTTTAGTCCAAAAATTCATTTAAATCTTTCCATATAGCAAAATAAATGAAAAAGTGAAACTTCTACAGTATGGTTATTGTGAAATATAAAAAAATATGCCAAGTATATTTGAGTGTATATAAATGTTAAGATTATTGAAACTTTAAAGTATGACTTGAATTGTATGAAATACTATATGAAAAAGTTATAAATTTTTTATTTGTGTGGAATCATTTTTAGGGACAGGTCATGCCATCATCTGCTCTTAAAAATACATTTTTAGGGACGGGTAACGCCATCACCTGCTCCTAGAAATGCCACCATTTTCAGAGGTGGGTGGTGGCGTCACACGCCCCTAAAAATAATATTTTTAGAGGCAGGTGATGGCATCACCCGCCTCTGAAAATGATGCCCATTTGCAGGGGCGGGTGACGGCATCATCCACCCCTAAAAGTGCTTTTTTAGAGGCGTGTTGAATGCTACAGTAACCGCTCTCCGTTTGTAGCAGTGGATTTCCTTTAACCCGCCCTTAAAAAAAATAGGACGTCCCTACAAATTATTTCTACAGTAGTGATTGGTCGCACAAGAGAGAGAGTCGGCAATGGGAAGAGTCGTGCACGCGGCTCTACTAGTTTTGGTGTGTGGATATGGAATTTCATATAGGTATGGGCATAAGTCTAAGTCAAGCTACTAATGGGTTGTTTGGTTTGAAGAATCATCCCATCAAGAATGAATTTTGATGGGGGATGAACCTTTTCTAATTAAGCTAACCATATGAGGAATGACTTAGTGATAGATCAATTCATTCATTTACATATCGAACCAAACAAAAAGTTAGGAAGTGTGAAAGTGGTGGATCACTCTATTCTTCAATCCACATAACTTATATAACTTATTTGTATCTCCGTGTTTGTATGGTTCGTTGGCACGTACGATGCTGGAACCGGCGTGCATCTAGAGACAATTCTTCAAGATGTAGTGCAGGAGATGACGAATATCCATGGATCGTTCTTATCTTCTTCCGACCATGCATGCGTCACCCTTGACTCGTGCCCAGTAGATATAATCTATATCCTGCACGCATACACACACGATGGTGGGCGCACGTGGATGATGAGGTGTGCCGTTGGAAGGGAGCTAAAGAGATCAGATCATGGCATGCCCAATACAGACATGCAATGTTGGTTCCAAGCAAAGCTGCAAAGGCGTCGATGCACGTAAATATACTACATTTAAAGACTACAACTAGAAAAAATTTCCTGCATGCCACTGAAAAATTAACTTATCCCTTGCATACTATTCAAATATAAACTATTCCTTCAATGCTATCCAAATTTAACCACATTTCCTGTATGCCATTACCATCCCACCACAGTCACAGTGTTAAGTAAAGGTAAAAGGAAAAATTAGATTCATACCATCAAAAGATCCAAACTTTGAAAAAATACCATTGAAAGATTCAGTTTTAGAAAATTAGCATTGAAAGGTTGCTCTGTTACTGATTTCTACCATCCCCATTAACGGCAGTACAGTACAAGAGCTTCAAGCCTCACCTGCCACCTCCCTCTCCTTTGTTGGAAAATCCCACGGGATTAGGTACCTACACTTAAGCACTAGTTTGCTCTCTGGGAGAAAAGTTAACAGAAGAACACAAGATCACTCATGCACCAACACAACAGATACACACACAAGAATTTTCAGGCATCGGAACCCCTTTGCATTTTTCACCTTGTTTCATTGCACTAAGCAAAATAGATTACAGAACTTAAATAAGCACACATGCACGCACAGATAAAGCCACGTCTGGCCGGACGACCCGGCCAAGCACTCCGTGGCTTATCATCACCAACTCACCTTCCTACATGCAAGGCACGTCTCTTAGCATGCTGAAGTGTCCTCTCATCCGAGGTGACTAAATGTGATATAAATATCAGTCACAGGAGACTGATAACACATTTATTACATCAGATGGTTCATTACCGTACAAATCGTCGAGGTAGCGGGCACTGAAGCGCCACTATCACGAGGGACAACATAAGGACTACAAGCCAAACTAAAGTGCCAATAAAATCTAAAATAACATCAAAGTCTTGCGCCATGGTAAGCTTTCTGTGGAGACCCTAAACCACAGGCAAGCTTGGGTGCAGGACGGTGACCTACTCGATGTCTTCAGGAACGAAGTTCGGATCCTCCTCTGTAAAAACTAGACAAGAGTGAGTACATATGTACTCAACAAGTCCAACCACACCCGCGGAGGGGGATAATAAAGATCATGCATAGGATATATCAAGGATAAGGCTAGGGTTCGTTTGTGATAAAATAAGGTTTTACACATGCAAAGGTTCATTTAATAAAAGAGTTTTCTCAAAATATTTATGTAGTATTCGAATAATAAGTGGGGTTGATCCTACACAAAGGATCCAAGTTTTAATGCTACCGGACTCCACATCCACAGTAGCTCACGGCCCAACTGCCGGACACTTTCAAAACAACTCATGCCACAAAACCAACCATCCCAAAATGTCTATTGAAGTGACCATACTGTAACTCGTCCAATACCGTGGACATGGCTATTCGAATAGATTTTACACTCTGCAGAGGTTGTACACTTTATCCACAAGTAGGGTACCGCACTACGAACACCTTAGTGTCGCTGCGGATCCTAACAAAACCATTACCCACCTTAGCTAAATCGAACTTGCCAACACGGAAGCAACCATGGGGTTAATGACCTATCAACAAAGTCATAACTGGAACATAACTCACGCAGATCGTATTCCTTCTCCATGATCTCCCGTTGCTCACCAGCTCTCCTTTTGGCTAGCAGAACAACTAGTGGGGTTTATGCTAAGTCGTTGCCCACACAACGGTCGAGTGGTTGTACGATAAGTGGGTTAGGCAAGATGACACCTCAGTTCATCCTTACATTAACAAGACGGACATCTCCCAACCATGCTCAACCACAAAGGTACAAGCTCACTAGTGGCATTTCACACAGGAAACACCGTCCATCTCATCAGATTATATCCTTCTTTTTATTTTCCTAAAATCCCATTTTATCTTTTAAAACACTCAAACCTTTATTTTCGATAAAGCGCGTTGTGGTCATGATTAAAATATAACAAAAGAAATAAAAGGTCCTAAGCATCTCTAGCAGTAGTCAACGTCCAGTAGAGCAAACCTTATATAGACATTAAATCTAGGTCATCAAGGAATCGTCATAGCAATCAAGGGGTGGCTATCCAACTATGTCTTGCAACAATGCATTTTATAAAACAGGCCAATAGGTTGTGTTTATAAAACTAGGATAAATATGCATCAAAGGATGTGATTGGACTTGCCGTCCTCAAAGCCTTCCGGAAGCTCCTCCTCGAGGTATGGGTCTTCGGGCTCTGGCTCGCGGTCTTGCTCCTCCTCGGTCACACCGTCGGCTACGACACACAAACAATCAGACAATAAAAACAAAGTTTGCCAATGAGCTAAGAAAAGAGAGGAAAATAGAGAGCTTCGATTAAAAAAATAGAGAAGACTATTATATTTGTTGGATGTGGATCCTGAGGCTTGGAGAAAATAATTGATGTGTGGTGGAGTTTGGAATCGATTCGGAACAAAATGTCGCATGAACTGATGAGTTAAAGGTCATTTAGGGAGTAGTTTAAAAGGGCGAGGACCTATTTGTAATGAAATAAAGAGATAGAAGGAGCTCTGGTTAAGTATTTGGGAGAGGGAGGTGGAGGGGTGCGGACTGCATAAGGAGGAAAAGTGGAGGGGGTTATGCACAAGTTTGCCTTTCTTCTTCCTCGAGACAGAACAGGGGAGGAGGGGAACAGTAGGAGGAGGGCGGCGGCCAGGCCATGGGCGCTGGCCCCCTGGTGCATGGCAATGCCCGGGGAGTAGGGGAAAACACAGAGGAGGCCGAGGGGGTCCAATTTCGGCCCTCACCTCGTGCGCAGACGGTCTACGGAGGGCTGTCCATGGAGATGGGTGGTGTCCGGCAATGGTGAGCGGTGGCGGCGAGCTGCAGCGCGAGGTAGAGGAGGGGAGGTGCTGGGGTGGTGTGGGCGGAGTGAGGGGCGGCTCGGGGTTGATTTATAGGCCGAGAGGGAGAGGGGAGATGGCCAGCATGGGAGGGTCATGGGCAGTACAGGAACCTCGCCATTAATGGCGGCCGGGATGCTCGGGGACAAGGCGCAAGCTGCGAGGGCGAGGGAACGGGATGGAGACGGGCCGGCGCAGCAGCGGGTCGCATGCCGGCTTGGCGCGCACGGGCAGCAAGCACGCAGTGGCACAGCGGGTAGCAATGGCCGCGGCGGCCGAGGCGTGACGCGGGCGGCGTGATGCGAGCGCGCGTGCATAGCCAGCAACGGGGGCAACGGCGGGTCGTGCGCTGGCTTGCTCGTGCGTGCAAGGAGCGGGCTATAGCTCGAGCAGGCAGCAGGCAGCACAGGGGAGAAAAAGAAAGAGGAAGCCAGCGCTGGAAGAAAAAAAAGAGTTTGGGAAAAAAGTTAGAAGAGAGAAATAAAATGGATTTGAACAAAATATGAGAAAAGAAAAGAGGGGACACGCGCGCAGCATCCACGATCGCGGCCGGGCAAGCGCACGCGGCCGACCACGACACGATGTTGATGCGATGGGATGGTGGGGCCGATGGAAAAGGAAAAGGGACGGGCGGCTCCACGGAAAAAGAGGACTGCGCGATGTCGGGACGGCGGAAAATCGGGGGGTGGGCTTCGGGAGCTCGAGCGGCGGAAAAGGTTTAAATTTTTTTTTTAAGCAAGTGATTGATAATGCAATTTAAATAAGATAAAAAATACGGGTGTTACAAACCTACCCCACTTAAAATGAATCTCGTCCTCGAGATTCGGCTGGCTCCTAAATAGATGGGAAAACTCTTTCTTCAGGGCATCTTCACGTTCCCATGTAGCTTCTTCCGCTCTGTGTCTGCTCCACTGAACTCTGCAAATCCGTACTTTGGAGTTTCTTATCCTTTTTGTGACAGTGTTCAAAATCTTGACAAGTACTTCCTGGTACCGAAGATCTGTCTGTAAATCTATTTCTTCTTCCGGCACACGCTCTTTCTCGGGTACCCTTAGACATCTTCTCAGTTGGGATACATGGAATACTGGGTGTATGTCAACCATTCCTTCTGGTAGCTCCAGATGGTATGCTACGGCTCGAATTTTCTTCTGTACTCGGTACGGTCCAATGTACCGAGGGGCTAGTTTCCCATGTACCTGAAATCTTTGAGTCCCTCAAATAGGTGAAACCTTGAGATAGACGAAGTCTCCTGGATTGAAGCTTATTTCTCGTCTCTTCTTGTCTGAGTAACTCTTCTGTCGAGATTGGGCGGCCTTTAGTTTTTCTCTAATTTCGGCCACTCTTTCTTCCACTTCCTTTATGAGTGCGGGTCCAACTAGGGCACACTCTCCAACCTCTGACCACATCAGGGGGGTTCTGCACTTTCTCCCATAGAGAGCTTCAAATGGTGACATGCCCAAGCTTGCTTGATAACCGTTGTTGTACGAAAACTCATCATAGGGTAAACTTTGTTCCCAATCCTTGCCATAAGTAAGGACACATGCTCTTAGCATATCTTCTATAATCTGGTTCACCCTTTCTGTTTGACCATCGGTCTACGAGTGATAAGCCGAACTGAAATCCAACTTGGTGCCCATGGCCTTATGCAAACTTTTCCAAAACCTAGAGGTGAATTGGGTTCCTCTATCTGAAACAATTCTGCTAGGCACACCATGCCGTTTCACTATGTTGTCCACATAGAGCCGGGCTAGCTTTTCTCCACCATAATTGGTCCGTACGTTAGGAGGTGAGCGACTTTTGTGAGTCGGTCCACTATCACCCATATGGAGTCATGTCCTTTCGGTGTCTTGGGTAAACCCACTACAAAATCCATTCCTACCTCATCCCATTTCCAAACCAGGATTGGTAAGGGTTGCAGTAATCCTGCTGGCTTCTGATGTTCGGCCTTGATTCTCTAGCAAATATCAAAATGGGCGACGAATCGTGCAATGTCCGCTTTCATTTCACTCCACCAATACTTTTGCCTTATATCCACATACATCTTAGTGGATCCTGGGTGGATGGAATATGCCGAGTTGTGGGCCTCATCCATAATAGTCTGCCGGAAGTCTCCTTCCTTGGGTACGCAAATTCTATCTTTGTACCATAAGGTTCCTTTGTCATCCACTCTAAAATCCGGTGCCTTATTTTCTCCAGTATGCATGCGGATTTTCATCAAGTCCTTGTCTGAACCTTGGACCTTTCTGATCTTATCCTCCAGAGTGGGTTGAACACTCAACTTGCAACTGGAACCATGGGGGGCGATGTGCACATTTAATCATGCCCTTTCTTCTTGTAGGTGGGCATCCTTAGGTCCATAAGATTTCCGGCTTAAGACATCTGCTACCACGTTTGCTTTACCAGGGTGGTAATAAATTTCCACATTATAATTCTTAACTAGTTCTAACCACCTTCTTTGCCTTAAGTTCAAATCTGGCTAGGTGAAGATGTATTTCAAGCTCTTATGGTCTGTGTAGATCTCACACTTATTCCCAATCAGATAGTGTCTCCAAATCTTGAGGGCATGCACTACAGCTGCAAACTCCAAATCATGGGTTGGGTAATTCTGCTCATGAGGCTCGAGTTGTCGGGAAGCATATGCCACTACTTTCCCATCTTGCATAAGGACACATCCTAATCCTTGACGGGATGCATCACAATAAATGACAAAGTCTCGTTGAATATCCGGAAAGGTTAATACTGGGGCGGTTGTCAGTCTTCTCTTTAACTCCTGGAAGCTTCTCTCACATGCCTCGGTCCATGTGAACTTCTTCTCTTTCTTGAGTAGTTCTGTCATGGGTCGGGCTATCTTGGAGAATCCTTCAATAAATCTCCGGTAATATCCGGCTAAACCGAGAAAGCTCCTGATTTCACTAACATTGGTTGGTTGCTACCAATTGGAGACTGCTTCGACTTTCTCGAGGTCCACTGCTACTCCTTCTGCGGTCAAGATATGACCAAGGAATGCTACTTTCTCAAGCTAAAATTCACACTTGCTGAACTTGGCATAGAGCTTGTGCAATCTCAACTTTTCCAAAACCACTCGTAGGTGCTGCTCATGTTTTTCGACACTCTTAGAGTAAATAAGTATGTCGTCAATGAAAACTATGACAAACTTATCTAACTCTTCCATAAACACCTTATTCATGAGGTTCATGAAATATGCAGGTGCATTGGTGAGTCCAAAGGACATCACCGTAAACTCATATTGCCCATAGCGGGTGACGAAGGCCGTCTTTGGAATGTCACTTCCGTTAATCTTGAGCTGATGATATCCTGACCTTAAGTCTATCTTGGAGAAGTACTTGGCTCCCTTCAGCTGATCAAAGAGGTCATCAATTCTGGGAAGAGGGTATTTGTTCTTGATGGTGACTTCATTTAGTGCACGGTAATCCATGCACATCCTCATGCTTTCGTCCTTCTTCTTGACGAACAAGACTGGAGTTCCCTATGGTGATGAGCTCAGTCTAGTGAAACCACTTTGTTGTAACTCTTTCAGTTGTTTCTTTAGTTCTGCCAATTTAGAGGCTGCCATCCTATAGGGTCTCTTAGCTATAGGGGAAGTTCCAGGGACAAGGTCAATGACAAACTCTATATCCCTATCTGGCGGCATTCCCGGGAGTTCTTCAGGAAAAACATCTAGGTATTCATTTACTACTGGAACTTCTTCCAAGAATTTAGCTTCCATACTAAAAACCATTGGGTCCAGTCCACTACCCCGAGTATGGCAGGTTACTTGTACTCCTTCTGGGTTGGTTAGGTGTACCACCTTGTCAGCACAACTTATAAGGCCATTGTGCAGGCTTAGCCAATCCATTCCAAGGATCAGGTCTATAACTTTAGACTTAAGTACTACTAGGTCTGCTAGGAACTCTACCCCATTTAAAATGATCCTTACCCGAGAACAACCCAGTTGACACTTAATGTCACCTTCAGGCGTTCGGTTTAATAGGGGTGTTTTTAGTAGTACTGTAGGTATATTGTGCTTTTCCACAAAACTTGAGGATACGAATGAATGTGATGCTCCAAAATTAAATAATATTGTTGCCAAAACTGAGCTGACTAGAAACTCACCGAGCACTACGCCCTAAGCATCCTGAGCCTCTTGTGCGTTGATGTGGTTGACGCGGGCTCGTATGAAGGGCTGCTGGTTGTTGTTGCCGGTGTTGTTGCTGCGGATGGGTACACGATTGGGTCCTGATAGAGCTGGCCTTGGTCCATTCACCGAGTTGGAGAAGACTGATGCTGCCGGCTTGTTGTTGGCATATGGACAGTTGGCAATGAAGTGTCCTGTCTCAGGGCAGTTGAAGCATGCTTTGGCATTGTTGCTGGCAGTAACTTGGCTTGCATTGCTCTGTGGGGCCTTCATGGTGTTCTGGCCCTTAAACTGCCTGAACTAGGTGTTGGGGGCCTGAGAGCCAGTAGCTTGTGACTGGGTCCCGTACTACATAGGGGCTTGGGACCTAGGCACCGGAGGGCCGAAGTGCCTCGGCTTCTAGAAACGGTCCTGCTGGCGAGCCTTGGTTTCCAGGAACTTACGCTTATTGTCTCTCTTTTCCTCTGCCATGGCTCTCTCGGTGATGATAGCCATGTTCATCAGTGTGTTAAAGTCTGGGTAGATGCATGGGGAAAGCAGCTTCTTAAGTTCTGCATCCAAACCCTTTCTAAACAAATCCTGCTTCTTTTCATCCTTGTTTATTTCCTTCGGTGCATAGCGAGCTAGTTCTATGAACTGATATGTGTACTCCTCAACGGACTTGTTGCCTTGTCACAGCTCACGAAACTCATCTGCCTTGCGCTTCATGGTGGCTGCTGGGATGTGATAGCGATGGAACTCATCCACAACTTCCTTCCAAGTGATAGTGGAGGCATCCTGAGCAGCTGCACAGTAGTTCTCCCACCAAGCCAAAGCAGTTCCAGTGAGCTGGTGAGTAGCCAAACGGACCTTGTCACGGTCTCCATGCTCAAATGGCTCGAGTTTTCTCTTGATAACACGCAGCCAGTCATCTGCATCCAAGGGGTTGTTGGATCCTACAAAGGTGGGTGGCTTGGTCCTCAGAAAAGCTGTCAGTTTGTCATTTGTACTCTGCTCACGGGTCCTTGGGTTCATGATGACATTGGTCAAAGCTTCTAGGAGGAGGTTCTGATTGTTCAACACTTGCACCAGGTCAATAGCCGGTGGGGGTGGGGCCTGACGTACTCCTACTAGGATTTCTCCTCCCTGCTGGCTTACTTCCTGATCTCCTGATCCTCATGGCCGGGGGCTTGTCCTTGCACACCCTGCTGCCTCTCCACACTTGGAGTGGTACGTGCCTAACTTTGGAAGGTCCTGGTGTTACGCCTGGGGGCCATCTGTGGATTGGGTAAAACTTTTATGAGACTTAGATATAGAATTAAGTGATGTTTAAGTTATTTATTTTTGTATTTTCGAAAAGGCAGAATCCACCTCCTGCCGACAAGCACACAGACTAACAAGCATCAAGCACAAACAGTTTTATTTGTTAAGCTGGGGGTACAACACTTGGGAGGGTACAGCCAAAACACGCACTACACGGTCGGGTACAAAGGGCACAACAGATGGGAGGGGCACAACTCTAAGCTTGGGCCCGGGATGGCTTCATTCCTGGGGGCATCTCTGAGGCATGCTACTCGCGGGGCGAGCCGTCTTTCGGGGCAGAGTGCACTTCCAGTGGGATGAGTAGCTCTTCCTCGTTGTCCTCGAGGATCCCATTTTCTTAGGACTGTTCGACAGCTCCTTCTTCTGCAGCTGCAGCTGACCTTTCAGCACCTTCGGGTGGAGCTTGTGAGGTCCCAAAAAGTCCTTCCCATCCTATGATGGGTGTTACAATTAGGACTTGGGTCTCCCTGATTGCCGGGATGGGCATTCCACTGCTGGTCCATTCTTGCATACACCGATCCTGGATCTGCATAAGGTTCCCATGAGCGACGGCTTCGCTACTTATAGCGGCCGCGGTTCTTGCTTCGGCTTGAGCCACCCGGATTTGGTGCATCCTCACTGCAAGCTCTACGGCCATTCCAAGTTCCTCATGCGGGCCTGCCAGACTTGCATCCTGATGGCCAGGGCAAAAAGCCTCATCGGTGTGGGAATGAGGTGTTCCTCGAAGATCCGGCATAGGTAGCGGAGAGCCTTTCTGATGGCCAAGGGATAGGCATCCCGATGTTGAAATCCTATGGCAGTCACTCGCCACGGCTCGATGTCGGGGTAGCAAGTGCTTCTAGCGATGGAAAGAACCACCCTACAGCGAAGAGTGCCGAGGTGTTCATACTCTCTACTATAGTACCTTGGGCGCTCAATAACACCGAGGCGCTCCAGGGAATTGATCAAAAGGCGGGGGAAACCAGGCCCTTCTTGGCAAATGCCTTGGGTCCAACCATTCTCAGCCATCTAAAAACAAAGGTAGAGTGAACAAGCCTTGAACACATGGTAGGGTACAAAAAGGATAGACGGTCTTTATTTTTCAACAGGGTCGGATACATCTCCTAAGGATACATTATTACTAGGATGATAGCTCTAGCTTAGGTACTCTACTCTTCCCAAGGGGATTCTTCCTCGATCCGGTTAGGGCTCTTCTTTGGTGGAAGACATTGCTCCAATACCTCATCTTCGGTCTGAGTGCCCTTATCCCAATGGGTTTCTTCGGCTTCTCCTTCCAGTAATCCAGCTTCTCTTCTGCATGCCTCGATACGTTCCCTTTCTTGAGCGTTGCTTCGCCATATGTCTTGGAGAGAGGCTTGGGAACTCTCAGCTTGTGCCTTAGCTTCTATTGTTCTCCTCCATTGTATTCCCAACTCTTGTTCTGCCTTTTCGGCCCTGCGGATTTGGTGCTTCTGTTGTTTTGCCTGTTCGCGGTAAAGTCGGTCTAGGCCGGTGAGGTAAATGGACAGGTGGGAAACCGTATCTTCTAGTTCTTCTTCCCTTCCCAATCCTTTCATTCGAGCAATCCATGAGTGTCCTCTTCCTCCAGCAGGTGGGAAAAATCCCATAGGAGTTCGCTGAAGATGATGCTTATAGACCACGCGTAGGCATCTCAGGCCCTTTCGGGCAGCCTTTCGGTAGGTGTCTGGGAACCCAAAGCTAGTGGTGGAGATGAACCAGGGATCCACATCAGGGTAGAGTGTGCTTTTCCCACGAAGATCATCAGGTCACACCGAAGGGTGCCTCTGAAGTTGTACTCCCGGTAGGTGTACTCTGGTGGGTCCACAACTCCAACGCGTTCCAAGCTGAGTAGCAATAACTTTGGGAGGCTAGGCCTGCGGGGCAGATTTCATCACTCCATCCTTTGTCAGCCATCTAGAACCAGACAAGGGCCAAAGGTAAATGCCGTGTGGAAAGGTGAGTTAAGTGGGGAAAGATCTAGTTGGAAACGGCTTAGAAAATTGGTCCTAAGGGTCGCTGTCGGTGTTTTACCGGCTGCCCACCGAGGGATATGCCCAAGGTGGTAAGTTTTAGGTGAGGAGACGCCGAGATCAGAAACTCGAAGGTGCAAGGAACACAAAACTTAGACAGGTTCAGGCCACGAGGTGCGTAATACCCTACGTCCTGTATGGTGGTTTGTATTGCCTTAGGTGTAGAATGATTTGATGATCTTTTTTTGAGAGGGTCCCTGTCCCCCCTTATATATCCAGGAAGCCAAGGTTACAAGAATCCTAACCGATACTAGCCAAGGAATCATACCAGAACATATCTCGAGTAGATTCCCTCTGTATTGACTAGTTTTATCTGCTACTCATATGAAATAAATAAGAGAGAAACGAGATGAATAAGAGATAAGACGGACTTAATCTATTAAACGTGTTTAAACTACGTTATGTACACAGTCCCGTGGCCCCGAGTCTGACAAGCCCCTGAGCTCTTATCGAGTACTTTTCGAAGTAGTCTTCGGCTTCTTTGAAGCTCCGTCTTGAAGTTCTTCTTCGAGTACTTACTTGGCTGCATCGAAGCTATGAGGTGCTCATGCCCCGAATTATATTTTTGATATGGTGTGCGATTGAAAAATCATACTCCATATGGAGTAGCCCCCGAGCCTTAGGTTGAATCGGAGAATCAGGCTGAGGGTCACATTAGTCTTGAATCTTCCTTACTTACTTTTTCAAATAAATTCAAAAAAATAAGTAGTCGATGCCACGTATCCCGCAGCCCCCGAGCCTTGAATCCAAATCTCTCAAGTTTGGAAACAAGGATCCAAAAGTCGTGGCATGCAGTGTAAAAATCTCCATATGATAAAGAACTGGTGTGATGGCACAAATGATGGAAGTTAGATCTGGAATTCAAAAAACCCCTTTTTTCAGGACAATTAACCCTGAAAAAATGATTAATCAAATATTTTATCTAAATAATCCATCAAATGACCCCTCAACTTCCAAACATTCCTTGAAATGACTCTTCAGCTTCAAAACAGTAAAACTGCACCCAACCGTTGGTTATTTAACTCCGCGGTAACATTGAGTAAGAACTGTGCTTCCAATCTGCAATTTGCCAAGAGCCGCCAAAATCCCCCAAACAGAACCGCGCTCTGCCTTCATCGTCTTGAAGAACCCCAATCCTCCCAAATCTCCCCGCCCCTCTCCCCGCAACCCCCGAGCAACTCGTGGCGAGCGGATCTAGAGATGGCGCCCAAGAAATCGGAGAAGGATGGGAAGAAGAAGGAGGCGCAGCCGCCATCCGGAGAATGGACACACAGTAAGTGCTCCCTCAACGATCTTAATAGGCTTGTTTCCGAGGGGTTGCTCCAAAACAAAAATCTTGTCAATTGGCGCCCCTCATTCCACGAACCTTTCCCCATGGAAAATGTTGACAAAATCATCATATTTTACCATTTTGCCGAACGAGGTCTGGCCTTCCCCTCTTGCTCTTTTTTCCGTGGCCTTCTTTACTATTATGGGCTTGAGCTCCATCACCTCAACCCGAACTTCATTTGCCACATCTCAATCTTCATTCATTTCTGTGAAGCTCTTCTCGGAATCAAACCCCATTGGGATCTTTTCCGCTTCCTCTTTCGAGTCAAACAACAACCCACCTCGAAAAATCCTTCTGTTGTGGGGGGCACCGGCATCCAACTAAGACAACAAGCTGGCGACAAGTACCTATCATACAAATTCCCCTCCAACATTCCCGGGTGGAAAAATCATTGGTTTTATATCAAAAATCATGCCCCCCAACTCCCAGAAAAATCAAATAGCCCACCTATTGTGAGGCCGGAGTGGAATATCGAGCTTTCCAGGGGGACATGGATCAAGTTGAGTTACTACTAGACACCATAGATGCGTATAAGCTGATGGGAGTGACCGGCGTGTTTATTATGTTCTCCTTCTTCAAATGCCGAGTCTAGCCAATCCAGCAACGCCACATACTTGGATTCGAGTACAAGGGCACTGAAGATCCATCTCGCATGTGCGTAGAGGAGCTGTTAGACGAAGCCACGCTCCTCTGAGTCAAGCGGGTGCTGTTAGATGTGGATGCAGTCCCCTACGTCCCGCAGCGGTTCGCGTCATAGAATCCTCCAAAACTGGTAAGTGTTCGACTACTTTTATTGAAAATGAACTCTGTTTTGCCGCTGCTAACTGAAAATCTTCTGTAGGGACACACAGAATTGTACCGGAGCTACCCGCCGCAACCCGACATCCCTCGGCCGGACCACCTCCTCCCCAGCACCGCAGCTGAAGCTAAGAGGGCTCGAGTAGCCGAGGCACTGCCCGGCAGCGAGTCCACTAGAAGAAGGTGAAGCAGGCGAGCAGCCCTTGCTGGAGCGACTTCTCGGAGCACCGGAACGAGTTGTCAAGTTCCTCATGGAGGCCCCGGTCGCGTGTATCAGCCATGCCCTTGCATTTGTAAAATCCTTTTGGCCAGAAGCTCTACTGGGAATGTTCACGCAGGGAGTGGCTGGGGAATGTACTGAAGAACAATTCAAAAAGTACCTCCAAGAAGCCCAACCTGTAGCAGAACAAATAGTACAAAGTGTGTTGCAAGAGTAAGGTGTAAAAAAAGAGTACTCATTGCCTTGTATATATGTTTATTTGGTATCTCTACTTGTGTATGCCTTAGCTGAATTGTCATCCTGATTTAGAGGCTAAGTAGTAGACACTACCCCAGGTGCAGCAACACTGGAAGTAGCCATAGCTCCGAGTAGGAAACCATCCCACAGGTTAGATATAACCCGATCGCGCGGACCTAACCAGTTGGGAAAAAATGCGAGCATCGTCGCGGGATTGCCGTACATATGGTAGGGAGAAATGAAGCTACCCCGAGTGCAACGACTCTGGGTGTAGTTGAAATCACTCCTCATGAGCGCGCGTCCAACAAGTTAGGTAGAAACCAATCGAGCGGATCGAAATTGTTGGGAAAGAACATGAGCATCGTCGCGCAGCTGCCATGCTTCTGGCAAGGAGTCGAAATTGCCCCGAGTGCAATGACTCTAAGCGTAGTTGACATAGCTCCTTATGCGAGCCCATCCAACAAGTTCGGTATAAACCAATCGAATGGATCGATCTTGTTGGGAAAGATGTGATCATCATCGCAAACGACCATCAAAGGTCATGGTGAGAGGCCGATAAAGCATGGTCGTGGCCGTAGCCTCCATCAAACTTGCGACAAGAAGTCGATAAAGCGTGGATGTGGCCGCAGCCTCCGTAAAACTCATGACAAGAAGTCGATGGATCATGAACATGGCCGTAGCCTCCGTAAAACTCATGTCAAGAAGTCGTTTTATATAAAACGTGCATGTGGCTGTAGCCTCGGTGTGTTCATAGAGAAATTTACAATCCGAATGTTGTGGCACGTAGCCTCCAAATTGATTTGGAAGAAAAAGACCACCTGAGCGCCCGGAGATCAGCTATCTCCGAACATTTTCTCATGGGTAGAACTTGCGTAGGTTCTAAATGTTCCAATAGTTCGGAACATCTTGGCCCTTAGGATATTGTAGTCGATATGACCCCGGTCTTGTAACCTGCTTGATGATGAACGGACCTTCCCACCTTGAGTTGAGCTTGTGTAGGCCGGACTCGTCTTGGATGCGACGTAGGACCAAGTTGCCTATGCTGAATGACCGTTCCCTCACGTTGCGATCATGATATCGCCGAATCCCCTACAGGTATCGGGCTGACTGAACAAGAGCGGTGCAGCGAGCCTCTTCGACAGAATCGAGCTCTAACTTGCTCGCTTTGTCTGCTTCGCCTTCATTGTACATTTCAAACCGTGGGGATTTCCACATGATGTCGGCCGGTAAGATAGCTTCAGAGCCGTAGACGAGGAAGAACGGAGTTTGTCCTGTGGCTTTGGATGGATGAGTCCGGAGCCCCCGGACAACATGTGGCAACTCGTGTATCCACTTTTCTCCTTTCTTGCTATTTTCATCATAAAGTCTTTTCTTGAGGTCCTCAATTATCATGCTGTTCGCCCTTTCGACTTGACCATTGGCCCTTGGGTGTGCAACAGAGACATATTTGACCTCGATGCACGCACTTTCACAGAACTCCCAGAACTAGTTAGCTGTGAAGTTTGATCCAAGGTCCGTGATGATGGTATTTGGGAAGCCGAAGCGATGCAAGATATCAGAGATGAAATTGACAACCCGATCTGGCGTGAGCTTGGCTATCGGCTTGTACTCAATCCACTTGGTAAACTTGTCGATAGCCACCAATACATGGGTAAAACCACCTGGCGCTGTTGTGAAGGGCCCAATCATGTCTAGGCTCCAGCAAGCAAACGGCCAACATGGCGGTATGGTGATGAGACTGTGAGCTGGGACATGAGATTGCTTTCCAAAGAATTGGCAGTTTTGGCAACTCCGCACGAGGTCTTCAGCATCGGTCACTGCAGTGGGCCACCAGAAACCAGCTTTGTATGCTTTTCCCACCAGCGTTCTCAAAGCTGCGTGGTTGCCACGAACGCCCTCATGTATCTCCCGCAATATGTCATAGCCGTCTTCTTTCGTGACGCACTTCATGAGCACCCCTGATCATGTGCCATGCCGATAGAGCTTGCTGTCGACTAGGACAAAACCCTTGCTTCTGCGCATGACACGAGCTGCCTCTGCGCTTCTTGCGTCAACCCCTACTGGAAGTTTTTGATCCCGGATGAAGTCGATGTAAGCCTCTCTCTAGTCCTCCCCAAGCATCATAACCTCCCGATCAAGCTGTTGAAGGCCATCATCAGTGGTTACCTGAGGTGAGGACTTAATGGATGGCTATTTCAGTTCCTGGACGAAAACTCCCACTGGAACCTATGTACGGGTGGATCCTAGCTTGGACAGTATGTCCGCGCTAACGTTGTGCTCCCGTACCACATGATGAACCTCCAGGCCGGAAAATTTATTTTCCAGCTTGCGCACTTCTTGTAGATAAGCGTCCATCGTCTCCTTGTTGCAGTCCCACTCTTTGTTGACTTGCTGAATGACAAGAAGAGAATCGCCATATACAAGTAGTCGCTTGATCCCTAGTGATATCGCCAAACGTAGCCCATGAAGCAAGGCTTCATACTCAGCTTCATTATTGGATATCTCCCAAAGGATCTGAAGGACATATTTCAACTGTTCGCCCCGTGGAGAAATAAATAGGACTCCGGCACCACCGCCGTCAAGCTTGAGAGATCCATCGAAGTACATGGTCCAATGCTCTAGCTTGTCGACTGGTGTTGGAATTTGATTCTCTCTCCACTCAGCAATAAAATCGACTAGAGCTTGAGACTTGATTGCAGTGCATGGCTTGAAGTTGATAGACAAAGCCCCCAGTTCCACTGCCCACTTTGATATACACCCCGTGACATCTTGATTTTGAAGAATATCCGCCAAAGGGAAATCCGTAATCACAGTGATCTTGTACTTGTCGAAATAATGGTGCAACTTTCTTGAGGCAATCAGAATTGCATATAAAAGTTTCTGAACTGCCGGGTACCGTACCTTGAATTCGGAGAGTACCTTGCTGACGAAATGTACTGGCGTCTGCACTTCAAATGCATGGTCTTCCTCACCTCGCTCGACTATAATAGCACTGCTGACAACATGAGTTGTTGCCACGACGTAGAGTAGTAGATCTTCCCTCAGCAGTGGTGCTGTAAGGACCGGTGGAGATTGAAGGTGACGTTTCAGATCTTGTAGGGCCCGCTCGGCCTCCTCCGTCCATTGGAACTTATCTTGGCATTTCAGGAGCTTGAAGAAAGGGTAGTCCTCTCTCCCCGAGTCGGGAGATGAACCTGTTCAGGGCTGCTATGCATCCTGTTAGCTTCTACACATCTTTGATTGTGGCCGGAGCCTCCATATTAGTGATGGCCGTGATCTTCACAGGATTGGCTTCAATTCCCCGAAATCTGCACAGGCTGCTGAATGTTTCTTCCAAGTCTGCAATCAAGTCGTCGGAATTCCTGGTCTTGATGACCATGTCATCCACGTAGGATTCAACGTTCCGATGCAGCTGATCAGCAAAGCACATCTGGATCGCGCGTTGATAGGCAGCTGCTGCGTTTTTCAACCCAAAGGACATAGTTTTGTAAGCATATGTCCCGTACGGGGTGATGAACGCGGTCTTGATTTGATCCTCCTCCTTGAGCGCAATCTGGTGATAACCTGAATAACAATCAAGGAAACAGAGGAGCACACATCCCACCATCGAGTCGACGACTTGATCAATGCGTGGTAGCCCGAAGTGATCCTTCGGGCAATGCTTGTTGAGATCGGTGTAATCAACGCACATTCTCCATTCATTATTCTTTTTCTTTATAAGAACAGGGTTTAGCTACCCACTCTGGGTGGATTACTTCTTTAATGAATCCAGCTGCGAGGAGTTTAGCTATTTCCCGTTTGATTGCCTCACGCTTGTCGTGAGCAAACCTCCGCAGGCGTTGCTTTTTGGGCACGGCCTGTGGGTGTACATTCAAATTATGCTCAATCAGTTCCCTAGGCACTCCTGGCATGTCCGCTGGTTTTCACACGAATATGTCTCGGTTAGCCCGAAGGAAACTGATGAACGCGAGTTCCTATTTCTCACCTAAGCCCGCGCCGATGATGGCGGTCTTAGATGATTCACCCTCCTGGAGCTGGATTGAATTGAGGGCCACGTCGTCAGTCGACTGGATGCTCGACTCGCTGGCCTTTCTCGAAGGGATCTCCAGCCCAGACTGGGAGAGCTGCTGCGCGGCTGCAAGTACTTCCCCAGAAGCATCTGGCACATGAGTAGTCAAAGCATACTGGATTGCCTCCTCATTGCAATCATACGACTTCTTCAAGTCACCTCGGAGAGTGAGTACTCCACTTAGACCTGGCGTCTTAAGAAGTAGATAAACATAATGCGGCACTGCCATGAATTTGGCGAGTGCTGGATGGCCCAGTATGGCATGATAAGAAGATTCGAAGTTAGCCACTTTGAATTTAATGAACTCGGTGCGGTAGTTCTCCCTCGTGCCGAAGATGACTGGAAGAACTACCGTACCAAGTGGGTGCGGCGCGTTACCTGGGACGATGCCATAGAAAGGGGACTTGCTCGGAACCAGCATAGTCATGAAGTCCAGGCCCATCTTCCTCAGTGTGTTGGTGAAGATGAGGTTGAGACCACTCCCACCGTCGATGAGCACCTTGGTGAGCCTGACTTCTGCCACCACTGGATCCAGGACTAGTGGGAACTTACCAGGCTCCGAGAAGCTCGTCCACTGATCATCGTGGGAGAATGAGATGGGGACCTCCAACCACCGGAGTGGTTGTGGTACCACCGGCTCGATGGATATGATCTCCCGGAGAAGCAGCTTCTGGTCCCGCCTGGAGCCGAAGTCTCCATCACCCCCGAAGATGACGTTAACGGTCTTTGAAGCATCCTAGAACTTCGTGTTGTGCCCTGGATCCTCTTGGTCATCGTCCTTGGGTTCCTTGTCTACTGACTTCTTGTTCTTCTTGCCACCACCGGAGTTGCTGAATATCCTCCGGAGGTGGTAACAGTCGATGGCCGCGTGATTGGCACCTGGATGCCATGGGCATTTCTTCTGCAGGAGCTTCTCAAACTCCTCCTGCGTCGTCGATTTCTTGCCGCGCGAGGGACGATCCACAGCCGTGATGAGATCATCTGGCTTGCATTTTCGGTGTGGACCCGAATAGTCCCGCTGGCTTTTGTCATTGCAGTTGTCTTTTGGACGCCTCAGATTGCTATCTTGGCGCCGCAGGAACCGCTCCCACATCTTCTCCTCCTATTCGGACCAGTAGTGCATCATATCATGAAGGCTCGCAACAGTTTTCGGCCTATTCTGCCTGAAGTCTCTGTAGATGCCTGGGTCGGTGATGCCATTGTAGAAGCAGTCGATGATGTCATCCTCCGAGATGTTCGTGATGGTAGCACGAACATCGAAGAAGCGACGTGTGTAGGATCGCAGGAGCTTGTTACGTTCCTGTTTGCACTGAACAAGATCGTGATGATTACCTGCGCGAGCGATCGCCCCCTAGAAGTTGTCAATGAAGACTTCCTTGAGCCGCTCCCAGGAGTCGATCGAGTTGTTGTGGAGGCTCTCCAGCCACGTGAGTGGCGCAGGGTCCAAAGCCATCGGGAAGTAGATGGCCTTGGTAATGTTGGAGGCCCCTGCGACTTCAATGGCCATGGAGTAGAAACATAGCCATTGTTGAGGAGCTTGCTTGCCATCGTACTTGGTGATGCCGATCGGCTTGAAGCCCTCAGGGTACTTGTAGCTGCTGAAGCGCGAGGTAGAGGAAGGGAGGTGCTAGGGTGGTGTGGGCGGAGTGAGGGGCGGCTCGGGGCTGATTTATAGGCCGAGAGGGAGAGGGGAGATGGCCGGCATGGGAGGGTCACGGGCAATACAGGAACCTTACCATTAATGGCGGCCAGGATGCTCGGGGACAAGGCGCAAGCTACGAGGGCGAGGGGATGGGACGGAGACGGGCCGGCACAGCAGCGGGTCGCACGCCGGCTTGGAGCGCACGGGCAGCAAGCACGTAGCAGCATAGCGGGTAGCAGCGGCCGCAGTGGCCGTGGCATGACGCGGGCGGCGTGATGCGAGCGCGCGTGCACAGCCATCAACGGGGGCAGCGGCAGGTCGTGCGCTGGCCTGCGCGTGTGCGCAAGGAGCGGGCTACAGCTCGAGCAGGTAGCAGGCAGCACAGGGGAGAAAAAGAAAGAGGAAGCCAGCGCCGGGAGAAAAAAAAGAGTCTAGGAAAAAAGTTAGAAGAGAGAAATAAAATGGATTTGAACAAAATATGAGAAAAGAAAAGAGGGGACACGTGCGCGGCACCGACGATCGCGGCCGGGCAAGCGTACGTGGCCGACTGCGACATGATGGTGATGCGACAGGATGGAGGGGCCGGTGGAATAGGAAAAGGGACGAGCGGCTCCACGGAAAAAGAGGACTGCGCGATGTCGGGATGGCGGAAAATCAGGGGGTGGGCTTCGGGAGCTCGAGCGGCGGAAAAGGTTTAAATTTTTTTAAGCAAGTGATTGATAATGCAATTTAAATAAGATAAAAAATGCGAGCATTACACATGCAGATCACCACTAGGAACGAACAGCCACATGCATGAGGTACTAGTTAATCCACTTCTCTCGCCATGGCTCAACTGATCACTTGAGTCGGCCACTCGCCTAGACCAACGTGCACATGCAGAACTCCTTGGATGAGATCACGGCCACCTGATGAACAAACTCACCCATGCTACTGACCTGCGCACTACACACACAAACATTACTCCCACAAATATGTGAACAACAAGATTAAGTCTAACAATCACCCCCTAATCTTGTTGCCCTTTATTTTTCCACTTCCACATTAGGCTTCAAAGCAGCACCGGCTCGTCATCAGCGTCCGCCATGGCAAGTTGCGCCACACCTATCACCATTTTCTTCACTGCAGGACACTCATCGGTGAAGTGTCCGAACTCACCACAGTTGCGGCAATTGACCCTGGACTTGTCGAACTTGCCACGGTACTTCTTCTCACCGACACCACCACTACCGAAGCCACCTCTGCACCTCTTCTCTTCAGCAACCTTGGCCTCCCACTCAGCACGTATGAGCCGTGGCTCGGTGTCCGCGACCAGCAGCTGCGGCTCTCCATCCTTGTCACGATGCTGCCCCTTTAAAGACTCCTCGAACACCCTCAAGCACCCGATCATCTCCATCACCGACATCACTATCACATCCCCCCATTGCTCGATGGTGCTGATGAGGGGTCGGAACTTGTCGGGGACCGAATGTAGGATCTTCTCAATGACAGCGGTATCCTCCACTATTGTGCCGAGAAAGCGAATCTCGTCCACGGACGTGGTAACCTTCAAAGCAAAGTTATTAGTTTTTTTTGAGAATCACCCATATACATACCATCAAGCTCCCTCTTGAGGGTTTGTACTCAGGCATTCTTGACATGCTGTTCACCCATGTTCATCTCCTTGAGAGCATCCCACACCTCCTTGGCCGTCTCGTGCTCGGAGATGGACATCACCACGGCCTCCGGCATAGGTTGGACAATGGCGGCGAGAGCCATTTGATCCATCTTCTCATCAACACCTCCCTTGTTCACCATGGCAGCCCACACTACTTGTGCATGCATGAAGATCTTCATCTTCGCAGCCCACACGCCGTAGTTGTTCTCCGAAAGCATAGGGTAACGCAGCATGACCCCTGCCTCCTTCACTTGCTACACCACCAGCTTGTTGTTGCCAACATCATCGCCATCACCGGCATCACCTTTGCCAGGGCGGCTGCCCGGCTACGTGTACGCTCCTCCATCGCTGGTCATTGTGACACCCTAGGTGTCAAAATTGTAACACATTAGGAAAGAATGTGTAATGTATGTATTGAATTGAGTGAAATTGAGTGAATGTGTGGAAATGAGGACTTTTGTGTAATTTTTCAAAAACATGAGTCCTTTTATGCAAAATATTTGAATTACAAATGTAACTTTCAATTTTTACTAGGGATCAAAGTGTAAGAGTGTTAGTCATCATTGCATTACATAAAACTTGCAATTAAGTCCAAAAATACATGAAATTTATCCTAATAAGAGTATTTCCACTCTTACGTTTATGCTACCACAAACATCAAATTAGAAGACATTCCTATAGTCTGTGAATATCCTGATGTCTTTCCGGATGATCTGCCTGGAATGCCACCAGATCGAGACATCGAGTTCGTTATTGAGCTCCAACCTGGTACAACCCCTATTTCCAAGAGGCCGTATCGTATGCCGCCTAATGAACTGGCCGAGCTAAAGATACAGCTTCAAGATCTTCTTGATAAGGGTTTCATACGCCCAAGTGCTTCACCTTGGGGATGCCCTACCCTATTTGTAAAGAAAAAGGACAATAGCTTAAGGCTATGTGTCGATTATCGTCCACTCAATGCGGTCACTATCAAAAATAAGTACCCTCTTTCCCGCATTGACATCTTATTTGATCAACTAGCTAGAGCCAAGGTCTTCTCTAAGATTGATCTACGCTCTGGTTACCATCAAATCAAAATCAATCCTAGTGATATTCCAAAAACAGTTTTCTCAACCAGATATGGACTTTATGAATATCTGGTTATATCTTTTGGACTCACTAATACACCGACATACTTCATGTATCTTATGAATTTAGTCTTTATGCCGGAGCTTGATAAATTCGTTGTAGTTTTCATCGATGATATTCTGATTTATTCCAAGAATAAAGAAGATCATGCTGATCATTTGCGTATCGTTCTTCAATGACTATGAGATCATCGCCTTTATGCCAAATTCTCTAAATACGAGTTCTGGCTTGATAGTGTAAAATTTCTGGGACATACTATCTCCAGTGAGGGCATATCGGTTGATCCAACCAAAGTTCAGGAAGTTATGGATTGGAAGCCTCCAACTTCAGTCCATCAAATCCGTAGTTTCCTTGGACTAGCAGGATATTATCGTCAGTTTATTCTAGACTTCTCTAAGATAGCCAAGCCAATGACTAAGTTACTCAAGAAGGAGGTTAAATTCCATTGGGATGATAAGTGTGAAAAAGCATTTCATACACTGAGAAAACTTTTAACCACTACTCCAGTGCTAGCCCAGCCAGATAATACCAAGCCTTTTGATGTCTATTGTGATGCTTCCGGAACCGGACTTGATTGTGTGCTTATGCAAAATAACCGGATCATTGCTTATGCCTCCAGAGCACTCCAGAATCATGAACAAAATTATCCAACTCATGATCTTGAGTTAGCAGCTGTTATTCACGCTCTCAAGATTTGGAGACATCATCTTATGGGCACCAAGTGTAATATTTATACTGACCATAAGAGCCTCAAATACATCTTTACTCAAGCTGACCTAAATATGAGGCAAAGGCGTTGGTTAGAATTGATCAAGAATTACGATCTTGAGGTACACTACGATCCCGGTAAGGCCAATGTAGTTGCGGATGCACTAAGCCGCAAGGCACATTGTCATTGCTTATCCATAGAAATCTTTAGTGAAACTCTCTGCTATCAGATAAGGAAACTCAATCTGAAGACTATTCCTCAAGGTAACCTGAATCTCATATCTACTGAATCTACTCTTCAAGATAATATCATCATGTTGCAATTGCATGATGAAGGTATCAAAATTATCAAACAGAAACTATCTCAGGGAGATACAAAATATAGATGTTTCCACACTGATAATCAAGGAGTTCTATGGTTCAACAATCATATTGTTGTACCTAAGAATCATCAGCTTCGTAAACAAATTCTTGACAAAGCACATCTGTCCAAGTTTTCTATTCATCCTGGTAGTACTAAAATGTATCAAGACCTTAGGCGAAACTTTTGGTGGACCAGGATGAAAAGGGAAATTGCTAAATACGTGTCTGAATGTGATACCTGTCAGAGAGTTAAAGCCAGTCATTTGAAGGTATTAGGTACACTCCAACCACTACCTATTCCATCTTGGAAGTGGGAAGACATCAGTATGGATTTCATCGTTGGTCTTCCCAACACATCTCATAAGCATGACTCCATTTGGGTAATCATTGATAGACTCACCAAAATAGCACACTTCCTTCCTGTGCATACAACTTATACTGCTAAGAATTATGCTGAAATCTATTTGGAGCAAATTATTCGACTGCATGGTGTCCCTAAGACAATCATTTCTGATCGAGGGGCATAGTTTGTTGCACGCTTCTGGGAGCAATTACAGTCTTCTCTCGGAACCAAGCTAATTCGAAGCTCTGCTTATCATCCGCAAACTGATGGACAGACTGAGCGAGTTAATTAGATCCTTGAAGACATGCTCCGAGCTTCTATCATTCACTATGGTACGAACTGGGACAAATGTCTAGCCTTGGCCAAGTTTTCTTATAACAACGGCTATTAGTCTAGTCTTCAAATGGTCCCCTTTGAGGCGTTGTACGGTCGAAGATGTCGAACTCCTTTGAGTTGGACTGAAACCGGCGAACACAAAATCTTCGGACCAGACTTAGTTACCGAAGCTGAAAATAAAGTCAAGATTATCCAAGCCAACCTTAAGGCAGCCCAGTCTAGACAGAAAAGTTATGCAGACCAAAGGAGAAAACCCTTACAATTCCAAGTGGGAGATTATGTCTATCTTCGAGTATCTCCTACTAAGGGTGTTCAACGTTTTGGCATAAAAGGGAAGTTAGCACCTCGATATATCGGACCTTTTGAGATCACCGAAGCCCATGGCCTAGTGGCTTACAGAATCCATCTTCCTTCTCAGTTGGCTACCATTCATGATGTCTTCCATATATCACAACTCAACAAGTGCATCAAAGTGCCTACTGAGGTCCTTGAATCCCAAACCATTGAAATCGAGCCTGATCTATCTTATGCCGAACGACCCATTCAAATTCTAGATACCAAGGAGAGAATCGCTAGGAGGAAGAACATTAAGATGTACAAAATCTTGTGGGACCACCATACTGTAGAAGAAGCCACCTGGGAAACTGAAGATTATCTTTGGAAAAACTTCTCCGATTTTCTTAAGATTCCTTAGGTATCTACTTTCCAAATCTACCATACTTGTAATCTTGGGACGAGATTCCTTTTAGGGGGGAAGGTTGTGACACCCTAGGTGTCAAAATTGTAACACATTAGGAAAGAATATGTAATGTATGTATTGAATTGAGTGAAATTGAGTGAATGTGTGGAAATGAGGACTTATGTGTAATTTTTCAAAAACATGAGTCCTTTTATGCAAAATATTTGAATTACAAATGTAACTTTCAATTTTTACTAGGGATCAAAGTGTAAGAGTGTTAGTAATCATTGCATTACATAAAACTTGCAATTAAGTCCAAAAATACATGAAATTTACCCTAATAAGGACAAAAACTTTATAAAGTTTAAATTAAGTCCAAGGTTTTAGAATAAAGCTCTATCCTTTGAGTTTTTGAATTTGAACCCTAAATAAAAGTTGTAGGTTTTGAAAAGTCCTACAATTCTTGTTTTGACCATTTTCACATTTGGGATATAAAACAGTGAGAAAATCTTGGTTTACATCAGGGACCTTGGAATTTTTGAAATTGCACATTAGCCCCTGACGCCCCCCCTATCTTCTTGCTCTGCTTCCTCCTCTGCCATCGCAGGCCGCCACCGCTCACCACCACTGCAGCTCTGTCGGCGCCACCTCCTACCTCTAGCAGCACCCACACGGCGCCCCCAGGCCGGCCGCCGCCCTAGCCCCTCTTCTCTGGCCTTCTCCCGCGCGCGCCACGCCGCCCCGCTTCTGCTCGAGTACCGACCGAGCCGCCACCTCACCGCCGCCGTGGCCAGCAGCTGCTACCGCTCGCCGTGCCCTCTCCTGGTCTTGAAGCACACTCTAGGACGCTCCTCAACTTCTTCTACCCCCTCACGCGCTCGCTGTTGCCTTCTTCTTTCCTCTGCTCGACTACTTTCGCCGGACCTCCACCGCAGCCCCTGTCCGCCGTCGTCAGCCGCCTCCACCACCCCGCACGCTAAAGTAAGTGCCCCACCGGCACCACCGTAACCCACTGAAGCTCCTTGACCAGCTCAAATCTGTTCCCTCGCACCCACGCAGCCGGACTACAACGCCGGTGAGCTCTTCCACCGCTGCTGCTTCTGCTCGCCGCCGATCCGCCGCTCCAATCGTTCCCCGTGCTCGACAAGTGTACCACCTGAACCACATCACCCCGGCGCAGCTCATAGACCACACCCCCACCCCTCTCCGATCTCCAGCACGCCGGAACACCGCCGGCGTAATCGAGTTCCAACGCCGCCACCTCGGGTCATCATCGTTCCACCCTTTCCGATCGATCCCAACCTTCACATCACCCCCAGCAAGGTCCGCTCTAGCCCCCTGATCCTTCATTGCCGGTTCCCCCTCGCCGCCGGCGACCACCGTCGCCAGAATTCAGCCGGCATGTCTCGGCTCTTCTTCTCCGATAAGCCAGGGACTCGATTGCATTGATCTAAATCTTTCTGAGGGCCTGGCTACAAGATTCCAGTCCCTCCCTTTCAATTCAAATCAGTGATCTTTAGAAATTTGTAAGAATTTGTAGAAAATTCAGAAAAATGTCAAACCAGTCTTGTTTGAATGCTTGAATTAAACTCTAAAACTTTTATGTTAAAGCCTTGAGTTGAATGAGTGAATGTTTTGAATTAGAATATATATTAGGAAATAGGTGTGCTAATTAGATCTCTTGATCCATAGCTCTGCTGTTGTTGAAATTTGAAACATAGGATGTGTGTCTCATGTATAGCATTATGTAAAATTTGTAGACTCAGAACTATTTTCTAGCTATGATGTTTAAATATTTTTTTATATTGATGAAAGCTTTAGGATTTATTCAAGGGTGAATCTGTTAGTATTTGTAGCTGAAAATTTCACTCTAACTTTCTTTCAGCATGTGTAATCCATGATAAAATTTTGAATATCAGTAGCATAGAGTAGCTTGAGTTATGAATTTAGGCTTAGATTCTAAGATAATTCATGAATAATAGTTCTAGTGTATGAAAATTTATGAAGTTAAATTCGAGTGTTACTTTTTCATAGTCTAACATGTTCATAAAATTGCAGCACAAGATCTAGTATAGAACTTCTGATATAAATCGATCTTAATATAATAGTGCTATTTTTATTTATTTTTGTAGCATAGTTTCTGTAACAATAAAATCTTAATAAATTTGCAGTAGCTTAGATACAGATCAACTTGTCCCTAGTAAAAATTTCAACTTCATTGCTACAGTAATTCGACCTGTAAAAATAATTCATGTGTTATGTATACAACATTTGTTATGAGTTATCTACTAAATGAAATATTCTGAGAATTTTGGGATAAGATTATTTCAATTAGATCTATTTATACTAATTTTTATAGCATTAGTAATCCCTCCTAACTTAGGATTTTATTATTTCACCAAGAATTAAAATAATAACCCAACTCTTTTTGAATGAGTAATTTAGTTAATTAAATCAACTAATGATGTTTAATGAATAGATTAGAGTCTTTTCCATGTGTTTAATGTCATTAGTTTGATTGTTTAGAGTAACTAGGTAGGTTATCTGATGAAATTAGGAAATGTAATTTAATACTCGATAAATGACTGCCCGTGTAAGAAGTTTAATTAACTTGTTGGATTGCAACTTTATCGTGAAATGAAATGGAGGTGTATGCATTTTCTCAAGTGTGATGTTTGCATATCAAATAGACTCGACAACTCTCGCTGATGGAGATTACCAGCTGATTCCGCAACTAGAAGAAGGAATTTCCGAAGACCCCGGGAACATCACCAGAGATCTAACAGAAACCCTGAACCTCGGTTCGGAAACTTTTAGTGTTGACATCTCTGACCCTAGCCCCACCAGCAAAGGCAAGCCCCGGACATAAACCGCTATTTTTACTACATTGCAATTTATATATTCATGTATATCTACTTGTGCACTTAAGTTTCCAGGAATTGTATTGAAACCCTAGTTGCAAATTCCTAGGAACCTATGTATTGAATACTAGAACCTGAGTCCGACTAGCTGCTAAGCTAATAGGATTGGTAGAAGTCGAGTGATTCCCTATCACTCGCGAGCTTTATAGGAGTTGCACTATTTACATTCCTGCAACCACTATAAGGATGACGGACGGGGGTTGTGATCATGATTCATGACCTTGGCAAAAACTCTGTCTGTGTTGATGAAAATTTGATAAGGTCGCAGTGTGTGGTAGCGGTGGTTAAGCGTTTGAAAGTACTAGCCACATGCCGTGAAATATGGTAAGCGGTAAGCCTAGTAACCGATCAGCCCGAGGTGTGGACATGCCCCCCACCACTCGTAATTTGGTTTTTTGCACACGCACCGACGTGCGGGAGTATGTTCCGCAGTGGATGAGAGTACGTCCTACAGTCACACACACTGTAGGAGTACGTTTCGCACAGAGGATAGGAGTACGGTCATGTAGTCGTGCTACAGGTCGCTTGTGGTGGATTTGCGTATAGTCCTACAGTCGCTTGTGGTGGCACTGATCCACGAGTCGGAATGAAAGCCAAACGGTTGCTTTGGAACAATCGTTGGATGTTCCAAGCGTGTGAGTTAGGTTTACCCTTGCAAGGTTTGAAAATTCGATTCAGAATCATCCGTTTCTCACGGAGATTGAGACTGCTTACTCCCTTTGCCACATAGACTAATAAGAGCAACCTTATGATCCTTAAAGATGATGTTTGTTTAAAAAGTCCTACCATGCTTGAGTAGTTATAGTTGCTTACTTAGAATGGATAACCAACTAGAACCTGAAACCTAAAAGTTGAAATTAAGGATCTACTCTTTGTTGCTTCTCTGCCAAAACTATACCCAAAACCATTACAAGCCTTCATAGTCTAGCTACATGGCTAAGTATACCATGAAACGGGTAAGCCTTGCTAAGTATTAGAATACTCAGCCTTGCAATGTGACTTTTGTTTTCAGATAATCCCCCTGAGGACTCTGCTCTACCTATGCCCTGGCCCTATGCTCTTCCCGATGGTTGGTCCGTGGAATGGGATCCGTCCCCGGCCAACACAGGTCCCTCCAAGTGATGTTGAGCTTGGGCTTAGCTCAATATCCGTTCCGCGACGTCTGGTAGTGTCGTGTTTTATTTTTCGCTGCAGATACTCTAACTTTGAACAGTTTTGTATAAATTCGTACTAGATAGGTTTTGCTACTATATATGTTTGAATACTAATGTAATATTATGCCTGTGATGTAAAATTATCGGTAATTGTATCTCTGGACTCACCTTCGTACGATGTACCTTATTTTGATCCTAAGTTAGGTGGTTTTATCAGGACTTTACCTGACAGACCACGGGGTTACACGGTTTGAAGTGCGGTCGAGTCTTTACTGCCTTCCGAGAAAAGATCAGCGCACTTGAGCCGGTGTAATTCAGGTTGGTTCTGCCACAGTCATCTCCTTGGATTTGATACCACTTGTTGGAAAATCCCACTGGATCAGCATCTACACTCACGCACTAGTTTGCACTCTGGGAGAGAAGCCAACAGAAGAACACAAGATCACTCACACACCAACACAACAGATACATACACAAGAATTTTCAGGCACTGCAGCAGAGCCCCTTTGCACTTTTCACCTTGTTTTACTGCACTAAGCAAAACAGATTACAGAACTTAAATAAGCACACATGCACGCACAGATAAAGCCATGTCTAGCCGCACGACCCGCCAAGCACTCCGTGGCTTATCATCACTAACTCACCTTCCTACATGCAAAGCACATCTCTTAGCATGCAGATCAACACTAGGCACTAACAGCCACATGCATGGGCTACTAGTTAATCTGCTTCTCTCGCCATGGCTCAACTGATCACTTGACTCGGCCACTCACCCAAACATACATGAACATACACAACTCTCTGGATAAGATCACGGCCAACTGATCAACAAATTCACCCAGGCTACTGACCTGCTCACTACACACATGACCATTACTCACACAAATATGTGAACAACAAGATTAAGTCTAACATGCCTATGACACTTGGGCTCCACTTGTCATCCCTAACCTCCATCAGGCATGGCCGACTGACAGGGGTGCTGGAGAAAATGAAAACAACTGCGAGCTCGAGAAAACCAGGATCAGAACTCCGCTCGCCGGAGGGAGCGCTCGGAGGCCGACCGCGGCCACGATGGGGATGTATGTCCGCCCCACGTTTGTGGCCACGAGCAATGAATCGCTACCACATTGCCGCACACCCATCTGCTGGCTGTTGATCAAGCGCCGGGCTGGCGGCCACTCGCCAATCACGCACGCCATCTTGTCTAGCTTCAAACCAATCAAAATCACCTGAGCAAAGGCAATGCAACAGGCAACATGGGCAACATTTTTTCGATCGGCCTCTGATCTGTCACGACCCAAAACTTTTTCATGTGATTAAAAATTTAACAACATCATCATGAGCATCATTCAAGCATAATGGAGCATCATGTGCATATAATTATTTGAGATAGTTGAATTTCTTGCTTTGATTAAGAGAAGGGTTGTAAAGAAAGATTAAATTTTGCTAATTAAGTACACTCCCAAAAATTTTATTCAAATACTAGATTTCAAATGGTGAATTTTGGATATTTTGTCGACATTTTTTGATGTTTAACCCGAGCCATAAAATTCTTGGAAAAATAGAAAACTGCAGTTTTGCTCGAATTGTTGTGAGCACTCCTTAACAGATTTTTGAGTTCTTTTGTGGCATTGTATTGTTGGTGATTTAATCTTGTTCCAGTAAATTTTTGATGATTTTTGGAGCTCGGGAAGTACATGATTTTGAATTTAGAAATTGAATTACCGATTTTCTTTATTCCTTACTCACCCAGGCCCACCCTCAGCGGGCCCACCAGTCAGCCCCTCTCTCCCCCGCGTGACGCGGCCTGGCGTCACCGGTTGGCCAGCCACGGCGGCATCGCCACACCGTCGGCCGCTGGCTGGTCCAGCGTGGCCGCAGGGCGACGCCACCCCAGCGCCCCCGCCTCTTCTTCCCCTCCCCTCTCTCTCTCTCTCGGGCGCATTCTTTTCTCCCCGCAAAACCGTAGCTCCGCCTGACCCGCCGCCGCCGTTTCTTCCCCCTCCTGCCGCCCATCATGATTCACCACCGTCAGCGAATCTCCGCCCGATTCCGCGCGCGCAGCACCCCTTGCTCCTCCTCGCTCAGCCCCGACCCTCCACCGCCTCCCTCCTCGCTCGCAGCCGCTCCCCGACACACGCCCCCATCCACCGCCGCTGCTCTCCACCGTGCCGCCGCCTTGCACCGCCCGTCCATGCCGCAGGTGAACACCGCTGACGCGCCGAGCCCCTCATGTGCGCTCCGCATCCACCCGTTCGCGCCCTTGGCCGAGCCCCCTTCGCCGCTTGCCGCGACGTGGCGAGTTAAGGCCCGTGGCTTGCTTTGACTCCGCCAGACCCCGTCTGACCTCCTGGGCCCACCTGTCGGCGCCCGGGAGTGCCAAATCCGGGTGGCCCTAGCATTTTTCCACATGTATTCTTTTGTTTAATTATGCTACAAACTTGTAAATTGTATAGTAAATTGTGTAGGCCTCCAAAAATTGTGAAACTTGATTTGTTTCATGACAGTTCAAGTACCTGTAAGCTAGGCATATAATTTGTTAGTGTGAAGTATGTGCTTGTTAGTGTAAAGCTTGTGTGTGTTTATGTGAAGCTTTTGAAAATTTAAAGTGCAGGTAAAAAGGGTATTTTTGTAATTACAGAAAAACCTAGGGTTGTTTTTGCAAAATGTATTGGGATAAGGGGTATCTTCAAAATAAGTGAAGGGTGGTTTTGCAAACATTTCTTCATTAGGGTTTTGGATTCATGAGAAATTTTTCTTTAAAGAAAGGTCCCTGCAGTTTTCTGAAATTGCGTATGAGCCCTTGGGAAACTCCATCTGTCCTTCTTCTCTGCTCTCCCTTATCCTGGCGCCCTTTTCTTTTCCTCACCGGCAGCTCCATCCAAATGTGTCTTTTCTTCCTCCCTCCCTCTGCCCGGCACCAGGCAGCTGTAGATCGGGCGCGCAGGTGATGCAGGCCAGCGGGCGAGCGGTGCGGCCAAGGGCGCTGGCGCGAGTTGGCGGCGGCTGGGCGGAGCGTGCGGACAGCAGGCGTGTGTGGTGCAGCGTGGCTCGGGTGGCTCAGGCACAGTGCGAGCGAAGCGAGCGGGGAGCGGCTCGGCTGGTGCGATGGAGCGAGCGGCTCGCACGGCGCCGAGTGGGCGGCACAGGCGAGCGGCAGCACGCGTGCGCGGGCGGCGCGGAGGTGGATGCGGCTCGGACGGTGCGGGGTGGGTGCAACGCGGCGGCTCGGGCGAGGCACGAGCAGGGGCGGAGGCTGATGACGCGGGCACGCGGGTGGAACAACTGGCGGCGGTGTGCGGGAGCTGGTGCAGCACAGGAGCTGGAGCGCGCAGCGCGGCGCGACGCAAGCGCACGAGCGCGCTGGAGCAGGAGCACGCGGGCGCTGGCGCGGGAGCAGGCACGTGTGAGCGCGTGGCGTTGGCGCGCAGGCGCGGGTGGAGCAGCAGCGCGGGCAGACGCGCGTGAGCGGGTGAGCGACTGATAGTGCAGGCGCGCGGCCAAGTCCAGGCGGCTCTTGAGGTCATGCGCGAGATGCGGGAACATGGTCGCCATATCGAGGACGCAGCTGAGGTGTTCGACGAAATGCTGGCGCACGCGGTACTGAAGAACGCGAGGGTTCTGCTGCTGGACGAGGCGTCAAGGGTGCAGGACACCGTTGGGCGGATGTTGCAATGACGTGCCGGGCAACGGCGTGCAGGGAGAACACGCGCGGTGCGGGAGGAGCTGCAGTGCGACGGTTGCTTTGATTTAAAAAGTTCTAGGGTGTTCTCTGTAAAATTTCCAGAGTCTTCCTTATTTTCAAATCAGTGAACTTCTACATTTCATAGAAATTCGTAAGAAGTTCATAAATATGCAAAATCAGTTTTGCTTGAATCCTTAGGTCAAAATCTACAAGTTTTATGATGTGATCTTGAGTTGAAAGTCTTTGATATGTGGTCTAGGTTAAATATTAGGAAATGAATATTTTGTTTGTACCTTATGTGATATGCATGTGTTGTAGTTGAAAGGTAAATCATAGGATATATGTCTCAAGTGGAGATGTGTGATATTTAGTTAATCCTATCACACGAGTGCTCATATCCCTACCATCAAGACTTTGTCCTTGTTTTGATTGCCATTTCCTTAAGATCCTTTTCGTATAAGAAATCTTGTTAGTTCGTGTGTATCTGCTGCTTAGCTTAGACATCTCTGCAGCTATGCTTCAGTTTCGGCTATCAGCTCAACCGCTAAGCATCCGTTTCCTTTGAGTCTATGATGTTTCTGTGTAACAGCTGTCAGCCGATGCATTTCTTTTGATATGCTTTTACCATCGGCTGATTAGCCGATACGGTTGTTACCTTTCTAATAACGGCTACTGCCGATACAATTCTTTTATTCTATCCTACATCGGCTGCACATAGTCGATGTATCAAAGGTATACACACAATCTCAGAGTTCTTGCTATCGGCCGATCCAAGCTGATTTTGGTTGTTTTCCATATCGGTCAAATATGGCCGATCAATCCTTAGTTTTCCTGTCCTTATCCACACACTTCTATCAGCCAATTTATCGGCTGAGAAATCAGCTATATATCTATCGGTCACATACCCTTAACCCCACTCCAATCGGCTGTACGTCACTCAATTATTGTGCTGACGTAATCGAGCCAATACAACCACACCTAGTTACCTAGAATAACACTTAAGCACATCTAAGTTAAGACACAACTGCTTTAGGAATCATCCCTCTGCTAAAGTAATCGATGCTTTCATCGATCAGTTAGGAACCCGATGCACTTATCAATCGGCTACACGAGCCAAAGTACACAACCCTAGATCAATAAGATAGCACAGTAGACACGCCTCTGTTAGGCACGACCAAAGCACATCAATCGGCTAAACCTGATACACCCTTGTCAACTAAGGCAAGCCGATACACCAACCATCAGTTAGACCAAAAACATGCTGATAATCCAATCGGCAAGATCCTCCCTTGATCTATCCTTGTAACACTGTACCTTTAATATGTCTATCTCTATCAGCCATTTCAACCTTTGGTGAAACCAAACCGGTTAATCTCTTCTGCTCATATCCAGGAACTACTCATGCCGATTTCTCTTCCAAACAGAAATCAGAAGATTTCCTAAAACTGTATAGAGAGCTCCCTTCTTTACCAATTCTATCGACTAAACCTCTGTTGTTTCCAATCAACTCTATTGTAGTCTTCAACAAATAGCCGATCTTAATTAGTTGTCCTCCTAAAGCTCTATCTAAGTTTGGTTCAGATCTTTCTGGTTGTTATGTGAGTAGTATGTTAAATGAGAGTTGAATTGCAACTTTATCATAAAGTAAAATAGCTTATGTGCACACTTTGAATGAAATATTGCATTGCATGTAGATACGACTACTTTCGCAGACGGTACCTACAAGATCTTCCAAGAGTCTACGGAGGATATTCTTGAAGACCAAATGAACATCACCAAGGGATTATCTGAAGCCCCGAACCAAGTTCGGAAGATAATAATACTAACATCCTTGACTTCAGCCCCACCAGTAAAGGCAAGCCCCGGACACAACCCACTATTTTATTTACACTGCAATCTATATCTATTTATATCTATCTATGCATTACGTTCATAGGAATTGTATGAGAAACCCTAGTTGCATTTCCCTGGGAACCAATGTATTGAACATTAGAACTTGAGTTCGAATAACCGCTATGCTAATAGGACCGGTAGAAGTCGGGTGATTTCCTGTCACTCGCGCGATATAGGAGTTGTAATGTTTACATTCCTGTTATCACTATAAGGATGATGGACGGGAGTTTTGTGAGGTCTCATGGTTGAGATGATACCCCGTCTGTGTTGTTGAATTTGATAAGGTCGCAGTGTGTGGTAGTGCTGGTTAAGCGTTTGAAAGTACTAACCACATGCCGCGAAATATGGTAAGCGGTAAGCCTAGTAACCAATCGGCCCGAGGAGTGGATATACTTCCCACCACTCGTCTTGCTTCTTCTGGTTACTTAAGTTCGACGTGTGGGAATACGTGTTGCAAGGGCAACCAGGAGTACGGGTTTTGTAGTCGCGCTACAGACATACGTCCCGCACTTTGGAAGTGCGTATGGTCCTGTAGTCGCTTGTGGTGGCTCTGATCCATGAGTCGGAATGAAAGGCAATCGGTTGCTTCGGAATGACCCTTTGGTGTTCCAAGCGTGTGAGTTAGGTTTATCCTTGCAAGGTTGAATTCGATTCAGAATCATCCACTTCTCACGAAGATTGAGACTGCTTGATCCCTTTACCACATAGAGTAACAAGAGCAATTATATGGTTATCAAAGATGATGTTTGACCAAAGATTATACCATGCTTGCTTAGTTATAAGTGCTTATCTATAATGGATAATCACCTAGAACCTGAAAGCTAAAAGTTGAAATTAAGGATCTACTCTTAGTTGCTTTTCAGTTAAAACTAAACCCAAAACCATTATAAGCCTTCATAAGTCTAGTTACATGGCTATGTATACCATGAACGGGTAAGCCTTGCTGAGTATTAGTATACTCAGTCTTACTAGTTATATGTTTTTTAGGTAAAGTCTTTGAAGACCATACTCTTCCCCTGTCTTGGCCCTGTGCTCTTCCAGATGATTGGTCCGTGGAATGGGATCCGTCCCCGGCCAATGCTGATGATGCCGAGTGATGTCGTGCCCGGGCTTAGCATGACATCCGTCTTGACGACGTGTTGTAAATCATAGCGTATGTTTTCCGCTGCCAAAAACCATTGTTTTCTCTAAATTTGGAACTTCGTACTGCTTTAAGAAACTCTTGTATTTTAATTTCCTGTGATGTAAAATATGATGGTGACTATATCTCTGAACTCACCTTCGTGTGAGGTAACCTTATTTGATCCTGTGTATCGGTGGTTTATCGGGACGTTACCCGACAGGCCAAGGGATTATACCGTTTGAAGCACGTTGGAGCCCTCGGAAGTGGACTCGTGTACTTGAGCCGGTATAATTCAGGTTGGTTCTGCCACATGTTTGACTCCTAAGTGATAACTCTACTAAATTGTTATGGTGCATGTTAATATTCTATACACTTAGTTAGGATTTATTTTTGCCAAAGTGAATGAATTGCTTAATAATTGTTAGGATGCTCTAAAAATGTCAAATTAAATCCTACTGGAATCCTGGTGAAATGTTCAATCTATGGGTACAACTTGTGCAAATGATTTTATGCTGTTTAATAGGATTTTGTAGTGTCAAATGAATTGTTGCCTGCAATCTTGTCTAAATTATAACTTTTGCTTAAAAGGTGATAAAATGTCCAAACCACTTCTGTTAGCTTTGTCTTCATGTCTAGTTTCCCTGTTAATTTCCTGAGAATTTATGAAAATGTTTAACTTATCTATTAAGATTTAACTTGTTTAAAGTAGCTGAAAATTGTGGAATTCATAAATAATTTTAATGAAATAATTTTATTGCCAACCAACTCTCATGAGTTCCTTATGGTGTCTTCTGTATGCAAAAATTAAATCTTTATTTATGCTTTCTATATGAGTTATTTTGAGCAATCCTCGTTTTGATTCTTATATTTTGCGAACTTAATCGATGAGCTCCTTATCTAGGGTTCGCGTGCTTCCTTGTTAAATGTGATGCTCATTCTTCATGTCATCATATCATTCTCATATCATCAACATCATGCTAATGCATAAATTCCATTCATGTATTATAGTGACCGAAACGCCGGAGAACGAGCTCGTTGAGCCCGCCGAGATCATTGAAACTAAGCTGGGAGTTGAATTTGTTGTCGAGCTGAAAGATAATCAAGACAAGCAGCTAAGCATGATTCCTTGGCCCATTTAATTTGATTTGGATTTAGTTATCTCACTCAGGTATATATATATATGTTTATGCTAAATATTATCTATTGTATCATTGATCCTATTTTTATGCATTGACCTCCCTTGCTTTTATATACCCATGTCTTGACACTTATAGTTAGTAATTAATCAATGGAATAAATGCTTAGCCATGCTTAGAGTTGATCCGTAACTTGGAAGAAATTGTTGGGAATAGAATCACTTGCACAATACACAACTTTTACCTTGCTTGCGATTGTCCGGGTTTGGGATGTTGAAAGTTGTGTTGGTCTAGTTGGACAAGAAATGGTTTCGTGGTTTGGGCGGAATGTAGGGCCTCGAGAAAGGAGTCTCGTAAGCATAATCCACTTCAATCGATTAAGGACCGTCCGTGGATGACCACGGTTTTGAGCATGTTAACATACTACCACATATCCAATCATGGTATGGATGAGCCGATTACCTTTTAAGTATTAGTCTTTGATGCACGGTCCTAGATGCGTGGCCATAGGGCTTTGTAGAGAGGTTTAGGAGTGTCCCCGGTGGACATAGGTAACTCTCCGTGCAAGTTAGGCATGATGTTCAATGGTTAAGACTTGTCGGGAAAGGTTGATGCAAGTACCCTCTTGCTCAACGTGATTGGTTGAGTGAGTCGCATGGTCCTTGTGTCATGTGAGTAAAGAAGTACACCCTTGCAAGGTTAATGAATCAATTCGAATTGCTACACTCTCAGTTGTGAGCAAGCTCAATATCCAATGAATTCTTCGTAGAAATATCATTTTTGTTCAGACTTGGTTCATGTCACCTCATGATACTTAATTGTTTTGTAATTCAATTAACTAAAACTTGAGGTGGTTTGGGCAAGATAATTAAAATGCTAGGAAGCTATGTGTTGGATTAGAGAGCTCATGCTTATGCAAATTACTTAACCCTAAAGCCTTACTTTGTGAGCCTTCATTTGCATAATCCTTGGTTATTAATTAATTTGCGTAAGTCTTGCGAGTACCTTTGTACTCATGTTGCTTTGTTAACTAAGTTGCAGGTGAGCCGGAGGTTGTGTTTGGTCACTTCTATCCCGCCAACCCCGGTGCGGGCGAGGAGTAGGTCGATGCGGCCTAGATGGTGTCCTTGAGCAAGACCCTATCAATTTATTGTTAATTAGTTATTCCGCTGCATACTCGTTATTTTGGGATGACATGTTCAACTTTTAATTTGCTAAACTATATCCCCTCCTAATGTTAAGTAGTGAGCCCGAGGCTTGTATTTTGTTGTTGAACTTTAATTTTGGATTTGAACCTACCCCTTGTTGAACTTACAATGTTTAGCGTAACTTTTATTACGTAAAATTTTCTCTTTGTGGTCCACGGTGATATATGAGATTTTGACGGTATGTGTATATGCATGATCTTGGGCATATGGTGGAACACATACCGGGACTACTGGATTTGACATTATTTTTGGCGAATGACGAGTTAGTCATTTATAACTTAGATGTGGGTTAACACGTGGCATGCTCTTAGCGCGAGCGCGTGTTAGCTCTCATCTTAACATTAATGACCGGCGATTCACTTAAAATGATGTTAAATTGAACGGTTCTCACATGATCTTTCCTTAGCGAGCATGCAATGGCGGGAGGGAAGGTGGTTGTGGTGAAGAAGCCGTTGTTCAGGACGCGGGCGTGGCGGCCGCTAGGCCTGGAAGTGCTCTGGGCGTGGTGGGGCGCATGTCCTGTGCCTGCTCCGCATGCTCCAGTGCCACGGGCTCAGGCGTGGCCTCGGCAAGGGGTGTGCGGTGACAGCCTTCGGTGCGATGAGCGCGAGTTCTCCATTGACAAGACATGGGGAGCTTAGCAGCTACTGCAACGGTGGCGACGAGGAGGAGCGGCTATAGCGCGCGATCACAGAGTGGTGCCGCTTGAGCACGGCTGTGGAGCTTGACCTCTGCTGAAAGCCGGAGTGGCTCTGCTGCATGTTGGCTGCGGCATGCCATGATCGGCGAGCTGCCATGCTCTGGTTTATGCCAAGTTAACAGGCATGGTGGATTGCTATAACGGAGGAACCTTTCAATGCTAATTTTTCAAAGCTGAATCTTTCAATGGTATTTTTCCAAAGTGTGGATCTTTTGATGGTATGAATCCAATTTTTCCAAGGTAAAAAGGACAATGGTACCCCTAGAAGAAAAGGGATATATATAATATTTTTCTTGATGCTACTCCTTATGGTATGTGAGGCATGGTTACTCTTTTGAGGGGTCTTTGCTATTGGTACCTATTGTCAGACTATCATGTGGCAGAAAAACTTCTTTAACCCTTTTTTTTTAGACCAAGCTTCCTTAGCCATTATTGCGGCTACATTGTCATATTTCGTTCATTAGTATTGTGGCAGAACCGCTTGAATTATTCTAGCTCAAGCGCGCTAGACATCGCTTAGGCACGCGACAGAAGCTCAGCGCACTTCAAACAGAACAACTCATTGGTCTATCGGGTCACCGCCCGATTCAACCACGGTTACACAGGATCGATGTAGGTTTACCTCGTACGAAGATGAGTCCAGCCTTACAACAGCTCGCAACTTTTACACCACAAGATAATTAAACACTATTACACAGGGGTTTTATTTTATCCTAGCTAATACAAATTTATACAAGCATTATTCGAAACTTCATGTTTACCAAGCAGTATTCAGAGTTAGTAGCGAAAGCAACAACGTGACTACATACATCGCAGAGGTAGGCACCATACTTAGCCCAAAGCATGGCGTTACATCGAAGGGTCATTGCCGGCCGGGGACGGATCCCATTCCACGGACCAACCAAGCGGAACAGTGCCGGGCCAAGTCAGACTATCCTCTTGAGTCACGAACGGCATACCTGAAAACCATATTACTAGCAACGCTCAGTATACTAATACTCAGCAAGGCTTACTCGACATTTGGTATACTTAGCCTATAACTAGACCATCAAATTTCATAACCTTGCAAGGGATCCTAACTCACACGCTCGAAAACTTAACTTTCCGGGCAACCGTTCCCATCTTATTCTGGGTCGTGGATCAGGGCCACCACCAGCGACTGTAGGACCATACGCACATTCACTGGGCGGGTCGTATGTCTACACCACAACTGTACGGCCGTACTACCATCCACTACGCGGAACGTATTCCCACACTTCGGTGCGTGTGTGTGACAAAAACCAAAAAATCGAGTGGTGGGGTAAGTCCACTTGCCGTGCCAATCAGGTAATAGGCTTACCGCGTACCATATTTATGGTATATGGCTAGTACTTTCAAACACTTGACCAGCACTACCACACACTGCGACCTTATCAAACTTAAATCAACATAGACGAGGTATTCTTTCAAGTCATGATATCGTACATAACCCTGTCCGTTATCCTATATCGCGCGAGTGACAGGAAATCACTCGACTTCTGCCGGTCCTATTAGCAGAGCATCTATTCGGTAAGGACTCAGAAAAATATTACATAGGTTCCTAAGTTTCGTGCAACTAGGGTTTCATTACAACTCCTAAAACTTCATGCACAATATAGATATATAACGTAATGAGTGCATAATTTGAAAAAAACTGGGTTATGCACCAGGGCTTGTCTTCTTGGGTGGGGCTGGGGTCAGAAATGTCAACAACTTTCGAACTTTGGTTTGGGGTTTCAGTAAGATCCTCGGTGACGTTCACTTGGTCTTCAGATATACCCTGCTCGGGTTCCGGGACCAATTCGTAGGTTCCGTCTTCAAGATATGCAATGATTTGAATTAAGTGATTATTAAGTCAATAACTTTCCTTCACGATAAGGTTGCAATCCAAAAATTCACATTTAAAACACCACAAAGCAAAGGATTTGAATTCTACGAATTCAAATTTATTTATTATACTTTAATCCAATTAACTCTACTAATATCATAAATAATTTCTATAACTTCAAATATAAGAGAATTGAGGTTAAGAATTTAACTAAACACACTTGAAGTTGATACAAAGCTTCTGTTAATTTCTTATTTTTAAACCTAGCAGGTTAGTGGTACAAAAATGAACAAATTCAAACTTAAGTTAACAAGTTTTATTTTTAGTTTGAAATCTATAGGGGCTCTGGTCTTCAATTTTGGTGAGTGTGTTTACTTCTATTAGATGAGCTTGCCATAAATTTTTCATAAATTTTTGAAAGCAGAAACTAAGTTATTTGAATTAAATTCAAATTTCAAGTTTAAATCAAAACCTTAAGTTAAACAGTGCTATAAAATTATTCAAAACTTACTATGATTTACTCAACATCAGAACAACACATGGTAAAAAAAACTAAGAATGAAAGCATCAGTAACATGCTTGAATAAATTTACTTCATTTCAAGTTTACTTTGCACAAATTTAAATTGGTTAAAGTTAGAGTGCAGTACTGATGGTGAAATTTGTACACAAGTCCACTTATATCACATACAAGTTGCATACCAAAAATTACATGAAATAAAGCTAACATGTAAAAGATACCTAAAAGATTCACTTTTGATAGAATTTAAAATAGAACTTAAAATATTAAGTTTCAAACTAAACTTTAGTAACAAAAGTTGTAGAACTAAACTCCTAGAGTATAACAGAACAAGTTTGACAATTTTTGAATTTTTCTACAAATTTCTATCGATTTTCAAATCTGGCTCATTCGAATTGAGGGGGTACTGATATTTTTGCAGAAAAGACCCTAGAAAGAAAAGAAGACTTGCAATTGGGTCCCTGGTCGGTTTGAATAGAGGGATAGCATGACGGCGATCAAATTTCCGTGAGGAGGCTCACCGATGGCGAGGGGGAAGTGGGGGAAAAGGTTCAGGAGCTCACGGCGGACTCGGGGGTGGCAAGAACCGAAGAAGGAAGGTGCAGAGACGGTGGTTCGATGGAGGACCGAGCCGGCGCGGCGAGGTTCCAAGGCGGCGGCAGCATTTCGGTGGCTCGAGTGCAAGAAGGCGACGGGAAAGTGGCCAGGAACTTTCTACTCATAGATGTGGTGCTGGTGGTGAGCTCGGTGAGGGTCAAGAGGGGGCGAAGCGTCGGGATGACGGTGAGGCCGAGCGGCAGCAGTGGACAGGACTGCCGGCGCGGCATTCTGGTTGTGTGAGCATGAGGGGATGGAGAAGAGCTGGCTAGGAAGCTTTAGTGGCATGTGGTGGTGCCGATGGAGCACGAGATTGCGGGTGTGGGGCGGCGGAGGTGGCTGGTGGCGGTGAGAAGAGACTACGGCGAAGGTCCGGCGGCGGTGCCGAGCGGAGAAGAAGAAGAGGGGCGAAAATGCGGGCGCATGAGAGGATAAAAGAAGTCGAGGAGGGCACCTGGACGTGCTGCGAAACCAAGAAGAGGCACGGGCAAGCTAGAGCAGCGGCTGCCGGTCAGCGACACGCATGGCGGCTGCAGGCGACGGCGGCGCGACGTGGCGGGGCTTGGAAAAGCCAGCGGGGGTCGGGCGAGCGGCGGGCGGGCAAACTAGAGGGCCAGGTGGTGCGGGTAGGGTGGTGAGGGGCAGCTGGCAGCCCGGGAGATCACTGGCGAGGGGCGGCGGGCGGCGCAGCAGAGCAACAGAGAGGGAGGGAGAGAGAGGAAGATGACGGGGACTTGTTCGCAATTTTTCAAAAGTTCAAGGGTTCACTGTAAAGTAATATTTTTTTTCAAACTATATCCCAAATGGAAATATGCCCAAAAGCAAAACTGTAGAGTTTAAAAAGAACTACAACTTTTCTTTAAGGGTCAGCTTCAAAAGAGTTAGGGTTTTGAAACTATTTCAAAATCCCACAAACTATCCAATTTCAAATAAAACCTATTTAAAATTCACATTCCAATTGAAACCTTAGGGTAAATCTACTTCTTACAGTGGTTTAAAAGTAAATACTTTCTTTTTCACAACTAACCTTCATACAATTTGAAATTACCTTTCATTCAACACATTTAGCAAAAGAACCCTAATTTTTCCATAATTACAAAAACACCCTTTAACTTGCATTTAGGTTTTAAACACATTCACAAAAACAAACACAACTTTACACTAAATCTAGTGTGTCTTGCTCCCAAATACCTGAAATGTCATAGCCTTCCCCCCTAAAAAGAATCTTATCCCGAGATTCCGGAACAGGATAAAATCGGATGATTAGATATGTGGATTGGCTTTAACAAAGTCTGGAAAGTTGCGTTGAAGATATGACTCGGTTTTTCAAGTCGCTTCTTCTTCAGTGTGATGGTTCCACTGAATTTTAAACATCCTGGCGGTCTTTCTTCTTGTGCTTCTTTCCTTGGTATCCAGTATTTTGATCGGATGCTCAATATAAGACAGATCTGATTCGATTTCAATGGCTTGTGAATCGATGATCTCGGTAGGGGTTTTGATGCATTTCCTAAGTTGGGACACATGGAAGACATTATGAACGGCTGCTAGTTGAGCAGGAAGTTGAAGATGATAAGCTATGGGTCCATGGACTTTGAGAATTTCAAAAGGTCCAACATATCGAGGACCGAGTTTTCCTTTTATGCCGAACCGTTGAATACCTCTAGTAGGAGATACTCGGAGATATACGAAATCACCAACTTTAAATTGCAATGGTTTTCTTCGTTTGTCCGCAAAGCTCTTTTGTCGAGATTGGGCTACTTTTAGATTATATTGGATGGTCTTCACTTTTTCTTCTGCTTCAGTGACAAGATCAGGTCCAAAAATTTTACCTTCGCCTTTTTGAGACCAATTCAAAGGTATTCGGCATTGGAAACCATATAATGTTTCAAATGGAGCCATCTTGAGACTTGACTGATAACTGTTATTGTAGGAAAATTCTGCCAAAGATAAGCATTTGTCCCAATTCTTGTCGTACTGGATTACACAGGCTCTAAGCATATCTTCTAGGATTTGATTTATTCTTTCTGTTTGCCCGTCTGTCTGCGGATGATTTGCGGAACTTTGAATTAACTTGGTTCCAAGAGAATGTTGAAGTTGCTCCCAGAAATGAGCAATGAACTATGCTCCATGATCAGAAATGATCATCTTAGGTACTCCATGGAGACGAACGATTTGGTCTTCCTTTTTAGCATTGTAAGTAGTATGCACGGGAAGGAAATGGGCGGTTTTGGTTAATCGATTAACGATTACCCAAATAGAATCATGCCTTTGGGAAGTGTTGGGTAAACCAACAATAAAATCCATGTTGATATTTTCCCACTTCCAAGAAGGAATGGGTAAAGGTTGAAGAACACCAGCAACCTTTAAGTGACTGGCTTTAACTCTTTGGCAAATATCACACTCAGAGACATATCTTGCAATTTCTCTTTTCAAGCGAGTCCACCAAAAGTTCTGTCTCAAGTCTTGGTACATCTTGGTACTGCCAGGGTGCATGGAAAACTTGGACAGATGTGCCTCATCCAATATCTGCTTGCGAAGCTAATGGACCTTGGGTACAACAATACGCCCATTGAACCATAGATACTTTTCTTCTCCTTGAGCTAGCATCTGCTTGTCACACCCGATTTATAAGAACATAAACCGAGCAATCATATATGCGTCAGGATCAAGTCACGCATATATACAATAGAATCATCAGGATATCACAACATGTATCTTGAAATAAAAGCGTATAAATCATAAATGGATATCTTTATTACAACTGAATCAAGAATCAGTTCAAGGAATGCGGAAGCATAAAATAAATACATGAAGAACAGGGTGCCATAGGGACGTCGGCTGGGAGACAAACGTCTAGAAATCGTCAAGTCCGCTGATGTAGTCCTCCACGTCACCTGGTACTGAGCAGCAGTCGAAGATACCCCAAAGAGAACAGAAGAGTCCAGTTCCCGCGGTGGAAGTTCGCCGGCGTTGGCCGATCTCGGCCGTCCAGGCTCCATTTTGGACGAGGTCTGGCCCGGGAGGTACAGCACGACATGGCGAACACATCTAGGTACTCGAGACGGCCGATTAGGGTTCGGGTCGGGGCTCCCCACGGTGGGGGCGGCACCGGCTCTCGGCGGCGAGGGGAACTCGCTCGCGCGGAGGAAAAAAGCAGGGAAAAAGGGCACGGCATGTTCCTTACCACCCCAGGAAACTACGACGGCGGCTCGAGGTCAAAGATCGGCGGCGCCGGGGTTGAATCGAGACAGCGCAGGGGTGGATCGGCGGCAGTGCACCCTCGGCTCGAGCGATGGCACGGCGACGCAGGGGTTCGGGGAGAGCTGGGAGGTGCAGAGGTGGCTGAGGGAGGGCGCAAAGAAGTGGCTGTGGCTAAGAAGGAGCTAGGGCGGCCTCGGCGTGCGGGTCACCCGTGGAACGGATGCCGTGCATCCCGCGGGTTCGTTGCGGCTCGCCCAAATCGGGGCTCGGGTGGGCTTCTAGAGGGGTCTAGACATGGGGCGGAACCGGCGTGCTGGCTCGGACCGGACGCGGCGCGTGGAGAGGACCCCGGGTGTAGAGGTGCGGCCGGGGCGGAGCAGGCTAGCGGACCAGAGAGTAGCGCGAGGAGGAAGGAGAAGGAGCTGACGGGCGGGCCCGGAGCGTCAACGGGCGATCTAGAGCGGAGGGCGGGCGAGCTAGGCCTCGGCACAGGTGGGCCGAGCAAAAAGTGGAGGAGGAGGTGGGCTGCGGCCACGTGCGGGAGGAGAAATGGGTTTGCGGGCCGGCTGAGCACTGGAGAGATGGAGGTGGGCCGAGCGAGCTAGCTGGGCCGCGTGCGGAAAAGGAGAAGGGGAGAGTGGGCCGCGCGAGGGAGATCGGGCCATAGGGGGGCTGGCTGCTGGTTGGATTGCTTCCCTAATTCCCTTTCCTTTTCTTTTCTAATCCTTTTGAACTCAAATCTATTTGAATTCAATTGAACTTTTGAATTCAAACCCTGTACACTCAATCCAATAAAACATATGCACCAGCATGAATGCACCATCATGTTGACCCTAAAATAAATTTTAATTACTTGTATACTTTAATTAAATTAAATGCAAGCTAGGCACAATTAAATCCTTAGAAAATTAATAGAGCCAAATTGAATCCATTATAAATCTTGGAATTTACATTAGGGTGTTACACTGCTTGATGATTTTGACACCTTCATCATGCTATTGTGCCATGACGATGCTATCCTTAAGTGTAGCCTCAACTGCGATATGATTTAAACTTCCTCGAGGAATGATCTCGAGATTGAGTTTTCTCATTTTCTAGCAGAGAGTTTCACTAAAGGTTTCTACTGATAAGCAAGAGCAGTGCGCCTTGCGGCTAAGTGCATCCTCAACCACATTGGCCTTGCCTCGATGATAGTGCACTTCTAGATCATAATCCTTTATAAGCTCTAGCCTACGTCTTTGCCTCATATTTAGATCTACTTGTGTAAAAATGTACTTGAGGCTCTTATGGTCAGTATAAATGTTGCACTTAGTACCCATCAAATGATGTCTCCAAATCTTAAGTGCCTGAATTACAACTGCAAGTTCAAGATTATGTGTAGGATAGTTCTGTTCATGAGTCCTGAGTGCTTGCGATGCATAAGCAATTACTCGGTTGTCTTGCATAAGTACACAACCAAGTCCAATGCCCGAAGCATAACAATAAACGTCAAAAGATTTGGAATTATCTGGTTGAGCCAAAACTGGAGCAGTAGTGAGATGTGCTCTTAGGGTGTGGAATGCTTCTTCACATTTCTCATTCCAGGAGAATTAACTCCCTTCTACAGTAATTCTATCATGGGCTTGGCTATTCTAGAAAAGTCAGGGATGAAACGACGATAATAGCCAGCTAGACCAAGAAAACTGCGGATTTGATGGACTGAAGTAGGAGGCTTCCAATCCAGTACTTCTTGTACTTTACTCGGATCAACGGATATGCCATCACTAGAGACGGTGTGACCTAAAAATTTAACTGTATCCAACCAAAACTCACATTTGGAGAATTTGGCATACAAACGGTGGTCTCTCAATCTCTGAAGAACGACATGGAGATGTCTTGTATGATCTTTTAGGTTGTTGGAATAGATCAGAATATCATCGAAAATACTATAATGAATTTATCAAGCTCTGGCATGAAGATTGAGTTCATAAGATACATGAAATATGCTGGTGCATTGGTAAGACCAAAAGACATAACCAGATATTCATAGAGTCCATATCTGGTGGAAAATGTTGTTTTTGGAATATCATTAGGCCTAATCTTTATATGATGATATCTAGAGCGAAGGTCAATTTTAGAGAATACCTTGGCTCCGGCTAATTGATCGAACAATATGTCAATGCAGGGAAGAGGATATTTGTTTTTGATGGTTACCGCATTGAGAGGGCGATAGTCTACACATAGTCTGAGACTATTGTCCTTTTCCTTCACGAATAGGGCGGGGCATCCCCATGGTGATGCACTTGGATGAATAAAACCTTTATCAAGGAGGTCCTGAAGTTGAATTTTTAATTTTGCCAGCTCATTGGGTGGCATACGATATGGCCTCTTTGAGATGGGGGCTGTGCCAGGCTGTAGCTCTATAATGAACTCAATGTCCCTATCCAGAGGCATCCTAGGCAAATCATCCGGAAAAACATCTGGGTACTCACATACAATAGGGATGTCCTGTATCTTGACTCCTTCTACAGCATAGGCACAAGAGTTGATGCACTTCTGTTGTGAAAGATATAGAATAGTAGTGCCTTGGTAGGGTGAGTCTATCTCAACTGCTCGAGAAGAGATATCTAATGATACTCGGTGCCTAGTCATCCAATCCATGCCTAGTAGGATATCCATTCCTTCTAGATCTAACACAAGTAAATCTGTCTTTATCAGATTGCTACCTAACTGAATTGGCACATTTCTACAGATTTGATTTGAGGCAATTTTACCACCAGGAGTTGCTATCATATATGCTCCTTTAGTAGGATGGAAATCCAAGCTTATTTTTGTTCCAAACTTTAAACTGATTAAGCTATGAGTTGCACCAGAATCAAAAAGTATAACTGCGGGTTGATGGTGTATAGTGAAAGTACCCGTCATTATTGGTGCACCCTCGAGAAGTTCGGAGAGAGTTGTGAAATTCACCCTCCCTTGGCGGACTTACACAACTTGCTTCTTGCCCTTGTCCTTACTGCTCGGGTTGAGGGCAATTTTTGATGAAATATGATGAACTGACGCAATTGAAACAACGATTGTTGTTGTTTCCTTGGTAGAACTGTGGAAAGTTCAGCCTTAATCCAAGCTGTTGCTGCAGCTGTTGGAGCTGAGGCACTGACGGCCTGTTGAATCTAGATTGCTGAGGAGGTCTAGCTATCCATTTGCCTGACTGATTGTTTCGGGGTGGGACTCGTGGAGATGTACTTTGGACTAACCGATACCTCGAGGGTTGAGCACTCGAGGGTCCAATGGGTATCTTTCGCTTCTTCTCAGCCCAGTGGGCTGAAATGCAATCTTCTTGAGTAATGGCCATGTTGACCAGCTCGTTGAAAGTGTCTACCCTCACAAGATTCAATTGTTCTTTAAGCTTGGTGTTCAGGCCATGACGAAAACGATCTCACTTCTTGGCATCGGTGTTTGCATGGTAAACCGCATACTGACATAGGTGACTGAACGCCTGTGAGTACTGCATTACGGTGCGGGTTCCCTAGGTAAGAGCTAAGAATTCATTGAGCTTCCGCTCAATAAGTCCTTCAGGAATATGATGAGCCCTAAAGGCGGTCCGACACTCTTCCCATGTGACTACATGTCCTTCTGGCTGCATGGCATAATAATGATCCAACCAAATGCGGGCAGTGCCGCGAAAAGTGCCTTATTTGCTTCTGAACATGGTGCGGCTAGTAGTGCAAATTTAGACTCAATAGTACTGAGCCATGCATCGGCGTCGAGAGATTCTTCAGTCTTGTGGAAAAGTGGGGGCTGCGTGCTGAAGAAGTCTTGATAACCAGCAGATGGAGGTTCATCCCGACCTCATTGTTGGTGATGGTATTGGTTCATCTGTGCCTGCACTAGCTGATTAAGTAGTTCAATCTGCCGTGCCATTACTTCTGCTAGATTTGGCGGTGCTGGGGGCGGTTGTTGGGAACCGCTAGCCTGGTCCGGCCTGAAACCTTCAGGGGTTCCACGCATAGCGCCAACCATCTGAAGAATGGAAGATATCCATTAGAAATCACCAATACTTGCTTCCATTTTTAGAAATATACCGCACAAAAATAAAACATATTGACATAGTGCAATGGAATGATAGCTCAAAAGATAACCGGATAGGAACTCGGGTTATAGATCATAACTGGTGATCATTATGTTACATCTCAGTAGTCTACTAATTACAACCAAGCCATGCCTACACTGAGTGCATCTAGAAGGTCGATGATTTGAAAAAGGCTAGAAATCGTCGAGGTTGCCCATAGATGACTGGCTGCCAGAAGAAGAACGATTGGGCTGAGGATTAGGTTCGGGATCTCCATGCTCGGAATCGAGATCAGAAACTCCTTCAATCTCTTCCAGGTCTTCTTCTTCATCTTCACTCTTAGGCTCCTCAGGTACATCAGGAGGTGCCAGCTACTCATGGAGCACATTGATGTGGGCGATGGGGTCTCTAGCTCAAGGGTGAGGTCGTGGACTTGCTTCTAGAGGAACTCAATAATGGTGTTGCGCTGGATAATCACTGTATCACTCTCGAGGATCTGATCCTCTCGGTGGGTGATGGTTTCGTCTCGTTGTGGGATAACCTCATCTTTAGCAGTGATCGTGGCTTGGAGCTCTTCAATTTGAGTAACCTGTTGGTCAATATTTTTGTGATGACTTTGAGCTATGCTGGTCAGTTGGTTCATACCGCGGTGCTGAAGTATCTGATAGTGGTGCTATGCATTCATGAATCTAATCATATTACATAACATCTTTTCGGCTAGATCTCCCAGTAAATGGCCATAATGTGATACTCGAAAAACCCACTCGGGGTCACGAGAATCCACAACAGGGAATAGGCCAATAGGATACGTGGCAACTTCTTCTGGATGTTGGTCGCAGAAAATGTTGACAACTTCAAGGATTGCTGCTTCTATAGTGTTAACGAGGTGAAAACCAACCACATTAATCTTGATGGGCTGCCACAGAGAACGAAAAGGATGTGGAGGGATAGTCATCTTTACTCTGCACCGAGGAACATGCTCTTCACTATACTCAACTCCATCATATTGCGGGGGCTCGGTGTAGCAAAATAACTGAAGTGACTCCCACAAAAGACGTGGAAAACCCTCCCAATGCAAGGCATTGGTATGAGCATGTCCCTCGTGGTCCCAAAAGATCTTTGGAAATTTCGCCATCTGAAGCAAGAATTCAAATAGTGAGATTGAAGGTTTTCAACAAATAGTTGAATAGACTGGGACAATAAAGGTGAGTTAGAGGCATGGGATGGTTGGAATGCAACTACCCTGCCGAGAACTCACAAGGTAAGTGGAACGAGACAACCGATTCTGGTAACAGTAAAGGCTGGAAATCAGATGGATATTATAGATCTTGAGAATGAAATAATAGATGCCGAGATGCTCAACTAAGGCTATCGCAAGGATCATATCAAGACTACACTGGGGATTAGACAACACTCTAAATGTTCTTAAAAGAACAACACATTCAATGCATTCACTTTGTTTGATCACGGATTATGCATACACATACTATTTGACCTCACAACCAAAAACAACTGCCAAATATCTTTGGACTTACCCGGTTGATTTCGGTGGTATAATACATATGTCTCTCTTTATAATAACTAGTCGATAAATCCTATCCATCTTAACCTATTAATTGTGGTTAATGTACCTGCAGAAACCACAACTGTATATCACGAACCTTTCATGCCAGCACATCATGAAAGCGTCCCCAAACATTACTGTTCACTATAGAAACAGTATCGGTACAATTTCTGCCATACGGACGATGTTAATATACATTACATCTGCAACGTATTCACGGGGGTACCGTATGAAATGGGGGTATGAACAGCGATCACCATACCCTGTGCCTAACCATATACTCTCAGTATAATCAACTTATCGTTGGTATATTGGCAGCATCTCAAGCAAGCCACTGCTTGAGAAACAGCGTTTGGTTCGCATCACTGACGAGAAGGCCAAGCTCTCTCAGTTGGCTGAGGATCCTTACCCTCTTACCTCATCGTCGAATGCGTCATTACAGAATATAAAATTGATTGTGCTCGAAAGTAAGTTTTTACAGAAATATAGTGCTGGAAGTTACAGTAGTACTATATATATATACTAGTAGCCACCTGCTAACTCCCATATAAACCCATAGGGCTTTACGATCTAAGCACAAACCTTAACGAGTCGAATTGCCGCACTCTCGGTTATGAGCAAGCTCAATATCCAATGAATTCTTTGTAGAAATATCATTTTTGTTCAGACTTGGTTCATGTGACACCCTAGGTGTCAAATTATACCATAATAGGTTATGAAATGTAATGCATGTGTTGAAATGTATAAGGTTGGATGTATTTGTAGAAATAAGACCTTATGTGTAATTTTATAAAAATATGAGTCCTTTTGTGCAAGATGCATGAGTTGCAAAAGTAACCTTCAAAGTTTACTAGGGGTTTACATGTAAGAATGTTAGTCATCATGACAGTTTTGAAAACTTGCATGTAAGTCCAAAAGTATGTGAAATTTTACTCTGGGAAGGACAAAACCCTTATAAAGTTCAAATTTAGTCCAAGTTATCAAAATAAATATGTATGCTTTGAGTTTTTGAATTCAAACCCTAAAGCACTGTTGTAGAGCTTGAAAAGTTACACATTTTCTATTTTGGTCATTTTTCCATTAGAACCCTGTAACAGCGGGAAATTTAACTTTACATTCAGGCCCTTAAAGTTTTTATAATTAGCAAACAAGTCCTTGGCGCCCCCTCCCCACCCTTCTTCTTCCTCTGGCAGTCCCTCTGCTCCCCTGTTCTCTGCGCCGCCGCCGCCGTTTCTTGGATTCCGGCCGGCCAGTGCTGCCCCCTGCTCCTTTGCTCATCCACGCGCCGCCTTATCCCCTCCCCGGCCCTATCCCTCGGTTCTCCCGCCCGCTCCCGTGCTGCCACGCGCACAGCGCCGCCGCCAGTGCTGCCGTGGCCGCGCCGCCGTGGTGCCCGGCCGTGCGCCATTCTTTCCCCTTCTCCACTCTATAAATAGCTGCCCCGGGACCTCCTGAAGCTAGTCCCCCACCCCCTTGCATCTCTCCTTCGCCGTAGCTCTGTTCCCCGCATCGCCGCACCGCCGCCCTTCGGCTTCACGCCGGCGACCCCCTCCCCAACCTCCTCGAGGCTGACCAAGGCTTCAAAAGGGTGCACCTGGATGCCCTCTTCCTCCCCACCCCTTCCTCTTGCTAATCGACCATCCCATCGCCGGATTTAGGGTTGGAACCGAGCTCCTCCGGCCATCTATGGCAGAGGGGTATAACTGCGAGGATTTGGATCCTTGCAGGGGCCTATATGAAAGATTCTAGTTGTTTCTTCCCTTCAACATGCTGAAATTTGAAAATTCATAGGAAAGCATAGAAAATTCAGAAAAATGTAAAACTAGTTGGATCTGCATCTTTATTTCAAACTCTATCACTTTTATTTTGTGACCATGCTGTGAAAGTGTATAGTTTGTGCTGTGTTTTAAATAGAAGCAAAAGGATGTTTTATTTAGATCTTTTGATCTATAAGAGAGTTGAAGCCCAAACTTGGAACATGTGATATATGTGTTATGGATAGCTTTGTGTAAATTTTTGAAGCCTAGCCAAGCCCTCTAGCTATGGTATCTTGCTACCTTTGTTTTATGCTAATAAAAGATTTATGATTTGATTCTATGATATCTTTGCATGTATATAGTTGTAATCTTTACCATAGCCTTGTTTCCTTAGGTGCAATTCATGGTAAAATTTTGAGAAGAAGAAAATTGATATAAATTGAATTAGGAATTTAAGATTAGATTCAAAGATAATTCCAAAATAATATTTCCAACCCATGAAAAATCATGATTTTAATTTGAAAAGTTACTCTTGCATAATGTAGCATGTCCATAAATTTTGAACCCCAGATCTAGTGTAGAACTGAAGCTGTAATTGTATCTTAATATTCTAATGTTGATCATGTTTAATTTTATGGCTTAGTTTTTGTTAAGATAAAATCCAAATAAATTTACAGTAAGTGTATATAAGCTAAAGATTTGTAACTTTTGTTTTGAAATACTTTGCTCTGTAAAATTCATTCAAGTTATGCATATTGTTTATTTAAATCCTTTGTACTAATTTATCCATTACATAAAATATTTTGAAAAATTTAGGATAATATTATTTTAATTAAATCTAATCATGATAATTTTTACAGGAATAATTTATATTCCTAACTTAGGGTTTGCTTAATTAATCAAAATAAGCCCATAATTAAACAATGGCTTAAGGTTAATTATAAAACTTAGTTAATAAGATAAATGAAGTTACTAAGTGGGATTAGTTGTTGTTTATAACAACCAAACATGCTTCCAAGCGTAGTTAGTTTAAAAATTTAGGGAAACCCACCCTGTTGCTTAATGAAACTAGGTAGTTTAGTTAATACCCGATAAATGACTGCCCAGTACAGGGTAGTTAGGTTGTTTTTTAGAATGTAATGTTCTCTTATTTGGATTGCAACTTTACTGTGAATTGAGATGAAAGTGTATGCATCCATTGAACTCCATCTTGCATATCATGCAGACTCGACCACTCTCGCCAATGGAATTTACCAGCTAATCCCTGAACCAGAAGGAGGTTGTTCTGAAGACCCCGAGAACTTCGTCAGGGAAATTCGCTGAAGGCCCGAACCAAAGTTCGGACGCTATTAACTTGACTGACCCCAGCCCCACCAATAAAGGCAAGCCCCGGACATAAACCCTACTTTATTTACACTGCAACCTATGTTAATTATATCTATCTCTGCATTAAGTTCCTAGGAATTGTATGAAAAACCCTAGTTGCATTTTCCTAGGAACCAATGTATTGAATGTTAGCACTTGAGTCCGACTAGCTGCTATGCTAATAGGGCCGGTAGAAGTCAGGTGATTTCCTGTCACTCGCGCGATATAGGAGTTGTAATGTTTACATTCCTGTTATCACTATAAGGATGACGGACGGGAGTTTTATGAGGTATCATGGTTGCGGTGATACCCCGTCTGTGTTGTTGAAATTGATCAGGTCGCGGTGTGTGCCGATCGGGGTTAAGCGTTTGAAAGTACTAACCACATGCCGTGAGTTTTGGGTAAGCGGTAAGCCTAGTAGCCAATCGGCCCGAGGAGTGGACATACCTCCCACCACTCGTCTTGCTTCTTCTGGTTACTTAGTTCGACGTGTGGGAATACGTGTTGCAAGGGCAACCAGGAATACGGGTTTTGTAGTCGCGCTACAGACGTATGTCCTGCACTTTGGAAGTGCGTATGGTCCTGCAGTCGCTTGTGGTGGACCTGTCCACGAGTCGGAATGAAAGGCAAACGGTTGCTTCGGAACTATCGTTGGATGTTCAAAGCGTGTGAGTTAGGTTTACCTTGCAAGGTTAAATTCGATTCAGAATCGTCCGCTTCTCACGATGATTGAGACTGCTTGATCCCTTTATCACACAGAGTAACAAGAGCAACTATATGATGAGTAATACTGATGGTTGAGATAAAGAGATCTACCTTGCTTGCTTAGTTATAAGTGCTTATCTAGAATGGATAATCACATAGAACTTGAAAGCTAAAAGTTGAAAATAAGGATCTATTCTTAGTTGCTTTTCAGCTGAAGCTAAACCCAGAACCGTTACAAGCCTTCATAAGTCTAGTTATGGGCTAAAGTATACCCAATCCCCGGTAAGCCTTGCTGAGTATTAGTATACTCAGCCTTGCTAGTTATATGTTTTGCAGGTAATGTCTTGAAGACCCTACTCTTCCCTTGCCTTGGCCCTGTGCTCTTTCAGAAGGTTGGTCCGTGGAATGGGATCCGTCCCCGGCCATCACCAGTGATATCAAATGATGTCGTGCCCGGGCTTAGCATGACATCCGTCTTGACGACGTGCTGTAATCATCGCGTATGTTTTCCGCTGCCAAAAATCATAACTTTAGCAGTTTGTAATGTACTGCTTTTGAAAGCTCTTATAATGTAATTCCTTGTGATGTAAAATATGATGGTGATTGTATCTCTGGACTCACCTTCGTGTGAGGTAACCTTATTTGATCCTGTGTATCGGTGGTTTATCGAGACGTTACCCGACAGGCCAAGGGATTATACCGTTTGAAGCACGTTGGAGCCCTCTGGAGTGGACTCGCGTACTTGAGCCGGTATAATTCAGGTTGGTTCTGCCACAGCTGGTATCAGAGCTATAAAGTTACTCTGGGGATACATTTTACCTTAAAAATGTTTTCAGTATAAAAGTTTGACCAACAAAATGTTTGGCAAAACTACGTTGGATTCGTTAAGGATTGTACTTAGTACATAAAGCCCTAGGGTAATGTTTATGAGGAAAATAGAGGTGGCTATAGTATATATAGATATAACTCTAATTACCAGCATTATTTTCCTATCAAAACTTAAATTCATACATAACCCAACCTTACTTTTTGTAACGACATTTTCGATGGTGAGGTAAGAAGGTAAGGATCCTCAGCCAACTGAGGGAGCTTGGCCTTCCCGTCGGTGATGCGAACCGAACGCTGTTTCTCAAGCAGTGGCCTACTTGAGATGCTGCCAATGTACCAACTTCGGTTGACTACATTGGGAGTATATGTTTCGGTGCAGGGTATGGCGATCGCTGTTCATACCCCCGCATTTTGCGGTACCCCTGTGAATACGTTGTTTCGATAACGTATGCTAACGTTGTCTGTACGGCGGTAATTGTACAGATGCTGTTCCTATAGTGAGCAGTAATGAATGGGGACACTTTCATGACATGCTGGCATGAAAGGTTCATTGGATATATGTATTGTGGTTTTCTGCAGGTATATTAACCATGAATATGAAACTAGGACGTCTAGGGTTTATCGACTAGTTAATAGTGAGAGACGTATGTATAATGCCACAGAAATTAACCACGTAAGTCCAAAGATATTTGGCAGTTATTTTGGATTTTGAGGACGAGTAGAACGTGCATGCATAACTCATCATCAAATACAATGTGTGTTTTGGTTCTTCTAAGGATGTGTGGTAGGTTGTTGATCTTTGGTGTGGTTAACGGGATTCTTGTGGTAGTGTTGGTCAAGTATCTTAAGTATCTTTCTGCTTTCCAGCCCTTGCTGTATCAGAATCAGTGTCTTGTCCCATTTACCTTGTAAGTCTTCAGCAGGGTAAATAAATTTTATCATCTGAATTTTTGTTTCAGATGGTTGGAGCCACACGTGAAACCCCGACAGGTTTCCGGGCAGATCAGTCCAGCAATTCCCAACAACCATCCCTACCACTTTCACATCTAGCCGAGGTTATGGCTCGGCAAACTGAACTTCTCAACCTATTGGTACAAGCACAGCAGAATCAACAACACCAGCAGTCACGAGGTCGTGATGAACCTCTGGTAGCAACCTATCAAGATTTCCTCAGTACTCAGCCCCCGCTGTTCAGCAAAGCGGAGGAGCCCTTGGATGCCGATGCTTGGTTCCGCACCATTGAATCTAAGTTTGCTCTTCTTACGATTCCATGTGCGAACTCCAACAAGGCTCATTTCACTGCCCAACAATTACGCGGAGCTGCCCGTATCTGGTGGGATAATTATTGTGCTATGCAAACTGATGGCCATGTTACCTCCTGGGAAGAATTCCGTAATGCCTTCAGGGCACATCATATACCTGAAGGGCTGATGGAGCGGAAACTGAATGAGTTCTTGGTACTTACTCAAGGCACCCGCACCGTACTGCAGTATGCACAGGCTTTTAATCACCTGTGTCAGTATGCGGGCTATCATGCTGATAATGATGCCAAGAAGCAAGATCATTTTCGTCGAGGTTTGAATACTAAGCTCAAAAAATGTTTAAACCTTATAAAGGCAGGTACATTCAGCGAGTTGGTCAACATGGCACTGACTCAGGAGGATTGTATTACGGCACACCATGCCGAAAAGAAGCGAAGGATCTCCACTGGACCCACGGGCGTTCAACCCTCGCAGAATCAGTTTGTTCAGAATGCACTGCCTAGAGCACCCCAATGGAATGTTCTGTTTGGTGGACTGGTTTTCAAGTCGTTTCAACAACAAGAAGAGTATCAACCTCCTGTACCTCTGCAACAACCACAACAATTTGGCCCACGGCCAAATGTTCAACAAGTCCAACAGAGAAGCAGCACCTATCACGGTTTCAATTGCGGAAGTGCGGATCATTTCATCAGAGATTGTCCGCAGCCCAAGAAACCTAATCAAGGGCAGAGTTCCCATCAGAATGACCGGAACAAGGGCAAGAGGCCGATGATGCAAGTCCGGCAAGGACAAATCAACTTCACTACCCTTGCAGAATTTCCGGATGGAGCTCCTATCATGTCGGGTACATTTTCGGTACACTACAAACCAGTTGTTACATTATTCGATTCAGGAGCAACTCATAGTTTCATTAGTAACAACTGCAGTACCCGAATAGGACTTGATCTTTGCCCTACCAAGGGGTCATATGTGATCTCTACCCCTAGAGGAAAAATTACATCTGGCCAAATGATCAAAAAGGTGCCAATTCAATTGGGTAGCAAGGAAATCAGAACTAATTTGATTCTATTAAACCTAGAGGGTATTGATATTATACTTGGGACAAATTGGATGACAGAACATAGAGTACTGCTAGACATCTCTTCTCAAGTTATCGAGATTGACTCACCACATCAAGGAGCAACTACCCTCTATCTGCCCCAGCAGGAGTATCTGCACTCTTGCACTTATGCCATCACAGACATCAAGGTAAAAGATATTCCTGTAGTCTGTGAGTACCCCGATGTCTTTCCAGACGATTTGCCTGGAATGCCACCGGACAGAGATATTGAGTTCATTATTGAACTTCAACCTGGCACTGCTCCTATTTCCAAGAGGCCATATCGCATGCCACCAAATGAATTGGCCGAGTTAAAGATCCAACTCCAAGATCTTCTGGACAAAGGTTTCATACGCCCAAGTGCTTCACCTTGGGGTTGTTCTGCTCTCTTCGTAAAGAAGAAAGACAATAGCCTAAGGCTATGTGTCGATTATCGTCCACTCAATGCGGTTACCATAAAAAATAAGTACCCTCTTCCCCGCATTGACATTTTGTTCGATCAGTTAGCTGGAGCTAAGGTCTTTTCCAAGATTGACTTACGCTCTGGTTATCATCAGATCAAGATTAGGCCTTGTGACATTCCAAAAACGGCCTTCTCAACCAGATATGGACTTTATGAATATCTGGTTATGTCATTTGGGCTTACCAATGCACTGGCATATTTCATGTATCTCATGAATTCAGTCTTTATGCCGGAACTTGACAAATTCGTTGTGGTCTTCATCGATGATATTCTGATATATTCCAAGACTAATGAAGACCATGCTGATCACATACGCATCGTTCTTCAACGACTACGTAATCATCGTCTGCATGCCAAATTCTCAAAATGTGAATTTTGGCTAGATAGTGTGAAATTTTTGGGACACACTATCTCCAGTGAAGGCATATCGGTTGACCCAACCAAAGTCCAGGAAGTTATGGATTGGAAGCCTCCAACTTCAGTCCATCAAATACGAAGTTTCCTTGGATTGGCGGGATACTATCGCCGATTCATTCCAGATTTTTCCAAGATAGCTAAACCCATGACTGAGCTATTAAAAAAGGAAGTTAAGTTCTTCTCGGATGATAAGTGTGATAAAGCATTCCACACTTTGAGAAGACTTCTAACAACGGCCCCAGTGCTAGCTCAGCCAGATAATACTCAGCCTTTTGAATCTACTATCCATTAAGTCTACTCTGCAAGATAGAATCATCATGTCACAACTACATGATGAGGGTATCAAAATTATCAAATCAAAGCTATCTCTGGGAGAAGCCAAATATAAGTGTTTTCACACTGATCATCAAGGAGTCCTATGGTTCAACAATCGTATTGTTGTACCTAAAGACCAAAATATAAGTGTTTTCACACTGATCTTCAACGACTACGTGATCATCGTCTGTATGCCAAATTCTCAAAATGTGAATTTTGGCTAGATAGTGTGAAATTTTTGGGACACACTATCTCTAGTGAAGGCATATCGGTTGACCCAACCAAAGTCCAGGAAGTTATGGATTGGAAGCCTCCAACTTCAGTCCATCAAATACGAAGTTTCCTTGGATTGGCGGGATACTATCGCCGATTCATTCCAGATTTTTCCAAGATAGCTAAACCCATGACTGAGCTATTAAAAAAGGAAGTTAAGTTCTGCTGGGATGATAAGTGTGATAAAGCATTCCACACTTTGAGAAGACTTCTAACAACGGCACCAGTGCTAGCTCAGCCAGATAATACTCAGCCTTTTGATGTCTACTGTGATGCTTCTGGAACTGGCCTTGGTTGTGTTCTTATGCAAAACAACCGGGTCATCGCGTATGCATCCCGAGCACTTCGGAGCCATGAACAAAATTATCCAACTCATGATCTTGAATTGGCAGCTGTTATTCATGCTCTCAAGATTTGGAGACATCATCTTATGGGTGCTAAGTGTAACATCTACACTGACCATAAGAGCCTCAAGTATATTTTTACCCAAGCTGACCTAAATATGAGGCAAAGGCGTTGGTTAGAACTGATTAAAAACTACGATCTTGAGGTACACTACCATCTTGGCAAGGCCAATGTGGTTGCGGATGCCCTTGGCCGCAAGGAACATTGTCACTGTTTATCCATAGCAACCTTCAGTGACACTCTCTGCAATCAGATGAGGAAGCTCAATCTAGAAATCATTCCTCAAGGTAGTCTGAATCTACTATCCATTAAGTCTACTCTGCAAGATAGAATCATCATGTCACAACTACATGATGAGGGTATCAAAATTATCAAATCAAAGCTATCTCTGGGAGAAGCCAAATATAAGTGTTTTCACACTGATCATCAAGGAGTCCTATGGTTCAACAATCGTATTGTTGTACCTAAAGACCAATCACTGCGTAAACAAATCCTTGATGAAGCCCATTTATCCAAATTCTCTATTCATCCTGGTAGCACCAAAATGTATCAAGATCTAAGACAGAATTTTTGGTGGACCAGAATGAAAAGAGAGATTGCTAAATATGTATCTGAGTGTGATATGTGCCAGAAAGTCAAAGCCAATCATCTCAAGGCATCTGGTACACTTCAGCCATTACCCATTCCGTCATGGAAATGGGAAGACATTAGTATGGATTTTATCATTGGTCTTCCTAACACCTCCCAAAAACATGACTCCATATGGGTAATTATCGATAGACTTACTAAAACAGCTCATTTTCTTCCTGTGCATACCACTTACTCAGCTAAGAAGTATGCCGAAGTCTATCTGGATCAAATTGTTCGGTTGCATGGTGTCCCTAAGACTATTATTTATGATCGGGGGGCACAATTCATTGCACGCTTCTGGGAACAACTACAGTCTGCTCTTGGATCCAAACTGATTCAAAGCTCTGCATATCATCCCCAGACTGATGGACAGACTGAGCGAGTCAACCAAATTCTTGAAGACATGCTCCGAGCTTGTATTATTCATTATGGTACAAGCTGGGACAAATGTCTTGCTCTGGCTGAATTCTCTTACAACAACAGTTATCAATCTAGCCTTCAGATGGCTCCTTTTGAAGCGCTATACGGTCGCAGATGTCGAACTCCTTTAAGTTGGTCCAAGACCGGTGAACGCAAAATCTTTGGACCAGACCTAGTTGTCGAAGCCGAAGATAAGGTCAAGATTATTCAAACCAACCTTAAAATAGCTCAGTCCAGACAGAAAAGCTATGCAGATAAAAGAAGGAAGCCTCTGCAATTCCAAGCAGGAGATTTTGTCTATCTCCGAGTATCTCCTACCAAGGGTGTTCAGCGTTTTGGCATAAAAGGGAAGTTAGCACCACGGTATGTTGGACCCTTTGAGATTCTTAAGGTCTGTGGCCCCGTGGCTTACAAAATTTGCCTTCCATCTCAATTGGCTGCCATTCACGATGTCTTCCATATCTCTCAACTCAATAAATGTATTAAAGTACCTACGGAGATCATTGAAACCACCGCCATTGAGATTGAACCTGATCTATCTTACATCGAGCAACCTATTCAAATCTTGGATACCAAGGAAAGAGTCAACAGGAGAAAGACGATTAAGATGTACAAGATTTTGTGGGATCACCACACCGAAGAAGAAGCAACTTGGGAAACAGAATCTTATCTTCAACAAAATTTCCCAAACTTCCTTCAAGCCAATCCCCAAACCTAATCGTCTGATTCTTTCTGCCTTCGAATCTCGGGACGAGATTCCTTTTAGGGGGGGAGGCTGTGACACCCTAGGTGTCAAATTGTACCATAATAGGTTATGAAATGTAATGCATGTGTTGAAATGTATAAGGTTGGATGTATTTGTAGAAATAAGACCTTATGTGTAATTTTATAAAAATATGAGTCCTTTTGTGCAAGATGCATGAGTTGCAAAAGTAACCTTCAAAGTTTACTAGGGGTTTACATGTAAGAATGTTAGTCATCATGACAGTTTTGAAAACTTGCATGTAAGTCCAAAAGTATGTGAAATTTTACTCTGGGAAGGACAAAACCCTTATAAAGTTCAAATTTAGTCCAAGTTATCAAAATAAATATGTATGCTTTGAGTTTTTGAATTCAAACCCTAAAGCACTGTTGTAGAGCTTGAAAAGTTACACATTTTCTATTTTGGTCATTTTTCCATTAGAACCCTGTAACAGTGGGAAATTTAACTTTACATTCAGGCCCTTAAAGTTTTTGTAATTAGCAAACAAGTCCTTGGCGCCCCCTCCCCACCCTTCTTCTTCCTCTGGCAGTCCCTCTGCTCCCCTGTTCTCTGCGCCGCCGCTGCCGTTTCTTGGTTTCCGGCCGGCCAGTGCTGCCCCCCTGCTCCTTTGCTCATCCACGCGCCGCCTTATCCCCTCCCCGGCCCTATCCCTCGGTTCTCCCGCCCGCTCCCGTGCTGCCACGCGCACAGCGCCGCCGCCAGTGCTGCCGTGGCCGCGCCGCCGTGGCGCCCGGCCGTGCGCCGTTCTTTCCCCTTCTCCACTCTATAAATAGCTGCCCCGGGACCTCCTGAAGCTAGTCCCCCACCCCCTTGCGTCTCTCCTTCGCCGTAGCTCTGTTCCCCGCATCACCGCACCGCCGCCCTTCGGCTTCACGCCGGCGACCCCCTCCCCAACCTCCTCGAGGCTGACCAAGGCTTCAAAAGGGTGCACCTGGATGCCCTCTTCCTCCCCACCCCCTTCCTCTTGCTAATCGACCATCCCATCACCGGATTTAGGGTTGGAACCGAGCTCCTCCAGCCATCTATGGCAGAGGGGTATAACTGCGAGGATTTGGATCCTTGCAGGGGCCTATATGAAAGATTCTAGTTGTTTCTTCCCTTCAACATGCTGAAATTTGAAAATTCATAGGAAAGCATAGAAAATTCAGAAAAATGTAAAACTAGTTGGATCTGCATCTTTATTTCAAACTCTATCACTTTTATTTTGTGACCATGCTGTGAAAGTGTATAGTTTGTGCTGTGTTTTAAATAGAAGCAAAAGGATATTTTATTTAGATCTTTGGATCTATAAGAGAGTTGAAGCCCAAACTTGGAACATGTGATATATGTGTTATGGATAGCTTTGTGTAAATTTTTGAAGCCTAGCCAAGCCCTCTAGCTATGGTATCTTGCTACCTTTGTTTTATGCTAATAAAAGATTTATGATTTGATTCTATGATATCTTTGCATGTATATAGTTGTAATCTTTACCATAGCCTTGTTTCCTTAGGTGCAATTCATGGTAAAATTTTGAGAAGAAGAAAATTGATATAAATTGAATTAGGAATTTAAGATTAGATTCAAAGATAATTCCAAAATAATATTTCCAACCCATGAAAAATCATGATTTTAATTTGGAAAGTTACTCTTGCATAATGTAGCATGTCCATAAATTTTGAACCCCAGATCTAGTGTAGAACTGAAGCTGTAATTGTATCTTAATATTCTAATGTTGATCATGTTTAATTTTATGGCTTAGTTTTTGTTAAGATAAAATCCAAATAAATTTACAGTAAGTGTATATAAGCTAAAGATTTGTAACTTTTGTTTTGAAATACTTTGCTCTGTAAAATTCATTCAAGTTATGCATATTGTTTATTTAAATCCTTTGTACTAATTTATCCATTACATAAAATATTTTGAAAAATTTAGGATAATATTATTTTAATTAAATCTAATCATGATAATTTTTACAGGAATAATTTATATTCCTAACTTAGGGTTTGCTTAATTAATCAAAATAAGCCCATAATTAAACAATGGCTTAAGGTTAATTATAAAACTTAGTTAATAAGATAAATGAAGTTACTAAGTGGGATTAGTTGTTGTTTATAACAACCAAACATGCTTCCAAGCGTAGTTAGTTTAAAAATTTAGGGAAACCCACCCTGTTGCTTAATGAAACTAGGTAGTTTAGTTAATACCCGATAAATGACTGCCCAGTACAGGGTAGTTAGGTTGTTTGTTAGAATGTAATGTTCTCTTATTTGGATTGCAACTTTAATGTGAATTGAGATGAAAGTGTATGCATCCATTGAACTCCATCTTGCATATCATGCAGACTCGACCACTCTCGGCGATGGAATTTACCAGCTAATCCCGGAACCAGAAGGAGGTTGTTCTGAAGACCCCGAGAACTTCGTCAGGGAAATTCGCTGAAGGCCCGAACCAAAGTTCGGACGCTATTAACTTGACTGACCCCAGCCCCACCAATAAAGGCAAGCCCCGGACATAAACCCTACTTTATTTACACTGCAACCTATGTTAATTATATCTATCTCTGCATTAAGTTCTTAGGAATTGTATGAAAAACCCTAGTTGCATTTTCCTAGGAACCAATGTATTGAATGTTAGCACTTGAGTCCGACTAGCTGCTATGCTAATAGGGCCGGTAGAAGTCGGGTGATTTCCTGTCACTCGCGCGATATAGGAGTTGTAATGTTTACATTCCTGTTATCACTATAAGGATGATGGACGGGAGTTTTATGAGGTATCATGGTTGCGGTGATACCCCGTCTGTATTGTTGAAATTGATAAGGTCGCGGTGTGTGCCGATCTGGGTTAAGCGTTTGAAAGTACTAACCACATGCCGTGAGTTTTGGGTAAGCGGTAAGCCTAGTAGCCAATCGGCCCGAGGAGTGGACATACCTCCCACCACTCGTCTTGCTTCTTCTGGTTACTTAGTTCGACGTGTGGGAATACGTGTTGCAAGGGCAACCAGGAATACGGGTTTTGTAGTCGCGCTACAGACGTATGTCCTGCACTTTGGAAGTGCGTATGGTTTTGCAGTCGCTTGTGGTGGACCTGTCCACGAGTCGGAATGAAAGGCAAACGGTTGCTTCGAAACTATCGTTGGATGTTCAAAGCATGTGAGTTAGGTTTACCTTGCAAGGTTAAATTCGATTCAGAATCGTCCGCTTCTCACGATGATTGAGACTGCTTGATCCCTTTATCACACAGAGTAACAAGAGCAACTATATGATGAGTAATACTGATGGTTGAGATAAAGAGCTCTACCTTGCTTGCTTAGTTATAAGTGCTTATCTAGAATGGATAATCACATAGAACTTGAAAGCTAAAAGTTGAAAATAAGGATCTATTCTTAGTTGCTTTTCAGCTGAAGCTAAACCCAGAACCATTACAAGCCTTCATAAGTCTAGTTATGGGCTAAAGTATACCCAATCCCGGGTAAGCCTTGCTGAGTATTAGTATACTCAGCCTTGCTAGTTATATGTTTTGCAGGTAATGTCTTGAAGACCCTACTCTTCCCTTGCCTTGGCCCTGTGCTCTTTCAGAAGGTTGGTCCGTGGAATGGGATCCGTCCCCGGCCATCACCAGTGATATCAAATGATGTCGTGCCCGGGCATAGCATGACATACGTCTTGACGACGTGTTGTAATCATCGCGTATGTTTTCCGCTGCCAAAAATCATAACTTTAGCAGTTTGTAATGTACTGCTTTTGAAAGCTCTTATAATGTAACTCCTTGTGATGTAAAATATGATGGTGATTGTATCTCTGGACTCACCTTCGTGTGAGGTAACCTTATTTGATCCTATGTATCGGTGGTTTATCGGGACGTTACCCGACAGGCCAAGGGATTATACCGTTTGAAGCACGTTGGAGCCCTCTGGAGTGGACTCACGTACTTGAGCCGGTATAATTCAGGTTGGTTCTGCCACAATTCATGTCACCTCATGATACTTAATTGTTTTGTAATTCAATTAACTAAAACTTGAGATGGTTTGGGCAAGATAATTAAAATGCTAGGAAGCTATGTGTTGGATTAGAGAGCTCATGCTTATGCAAATTACTTAACCCTAAAGCCTTACTTTGTGAGCCTTCATTTGCATAATCCTTGGTTATTAGTTAATTTGCGTAAGTCTTGCGAGTACCTTTGTACTCATGTTGCTTTGTTAACTAAGTTGCAGGTGAGCCGGAGGTTGTGTTTTGTCACTTCTATCCCGCCGACCCTGGTGCGCGCGAGGAGTAGGTCGATGCGTCCCAGATGGTGTCCTTGAGCAAGACCCCATCAATTTATTGTTAATTTGTTATTCCGCTGCGTACTCGTTATTTTGGGATGACATGTTCAACTTTTAATTTGCTAAACTATATCCCCTCCTAATGTTAAGTAGTGAGCCCGAGGCTTGTATTTTGTTGCTCTTTCTGGTCCATCGGTGATATATGAGATTGTGACGGTATGTGTGTATGCATGATCTTGGGCATATGGTGGAACACATACCGGGACTACCGGATTTGACATTATTTTTGGCAAATGACGAGTTGGTCATTTATAACTTAGATGTGGGTTAACACGTGGCACGCTCTTAGCGCAAGCGCGTGTTAGCTCTCATCTTAACGTTAATGACCAGTGATTCGCTTAAAATGATGTTAAATTGGGCGGTTCTCACATGATCTTTCCTTAGCGAGCATGCAATGGCGGGAGGGATGGTGGTTGTGGTGAAGCCGTTGTTCAGGACGCAGGCATGGCGGCCGCTACACCTGGAAGTGCTCTAGGCGCGGTGGGGCACATGGCCTGTGCCACCTCCGCACGCTCCGGTGCCACGGGCTCAGGCGTGGCCTCGACAGGGGGGCGCGCGGTGACCGCCTTCGGTGCGACGAGCGCAAGTTCTCCATTGACAAGACATGGGGAGCTTAGCTGCTAATGCAACGGTGGTGATGAGGAGGAGCTGCTGTAGCGCGCAATCACGGGATGGTGCCGCGCGAGCACGGCTTTGGAGCTTGACCTCTGCTGAAAGCCGGAGTGGCTCCACTGCATGTTGGCTGCGGCATGCCATGATCGGCGAGCTGCCATGCTCTGGTTAACGCCAAGTTAACAGGCATGGTAGATTGCTATAACGGAGGAACCTTTTAATACTAATTTTTCAAAGCTGAATCTTTCAATGGTATTTTTCCAAAGTGTGGATCTTTTGATGGTATGAATCCAATTTTTCCAAGGTAAAAAGGACAATGGTACCCCTAGAAGAAAAGAGATATATATAATATTTTTGTTGATGCTAGTCCTTATGGTATGTGAGGCATGGTTAATCTTTTGAGGGGTCTTTGCTGTTGGTACCTATTGTCAGACTATCATGTGGCACAAAAACTTCTTTAACCTTTTTTAGACCAAGCTTCCTTAGCCGTTATTGCGGCTACATTATCATATTTCATTCATTAGTATTGTGGCAGAAGCGCTTGAATTATTCCAGCTCAAGCGTGCTAGACATCGCTTAGACAGGCAACAGAAACTCAGCGCACTTCAAACGGAACAACTCATTGGTCTGTCGGGTCACCGCCTGATTCAACCACGGTTACACAGGATCGATGTAGGTTTACCTCATATGAAGACGAGTCCAGCCTTACAACAGCTCGCAACTTTTATACCACAGGATAATTAAACACTATTACACATGGGTTTTATTTCATCCTAGCTAATACAAATTTATACAAGCATTATTCAAAACTTCAAGTTTACCAAGCAGTATTCAGAGTTAGCAGCGAAAGCAACAACACAACTACATATGTCGCAGAGGTAGGCACCATATTTAGCTGAAAGCATGGCGTTACATCGAAGGAAGGGTCATTGCCAGCCGGGGACGGATCCCATTCCACGGACCAGCCAAGCGGAACAGTGCCGAGCCAAGTCAGACTATCCTCTTGAGTCACGAACGGCATACCTGAAAACCATATTACTAGCAAGGCTGACTATACTAATACTCAGCAAGACTTACCCGATATTTGGTTATACTTAGCCCATAACTAGACCATGATAGGTTGAACGACTCTAGTTTTCTTCTGCTGAAGAGCAACCAAGAGTATGTCCTTACTTTCATATTTTAGTTTTCAGATTCTAGTTTTCTTTAATTTATTCTAGGTCAGCACCTATACTAGTCAAGCGAGGTAGATATTACGCATCCATCAAAATTATTCTATTAACTGTTACTGTTTATTACTCTATGTGACAGAAGTATCAAGCAGTCTCAATCTCCGTGAGAAACGGACGATTCTGAATCGAATTTCATAACCTTTCAAGGGATTCTAACTCACACACTCGGAAACTTAACTTTCCGGACAACCGTTCCCATCTTATTTCGAACAATATAGATAAATAACATAATGAGTGCATAATTTGAAAAAAAACTGGGTTATGCACCGGGGTTTGCCTTCTTGGGTGGGGCTGGGGTCAGAAATGTCAACAACTTTCGAACTTTGGTTCAGGGCTTCAGTATGATCTTGGCAACGTTCACTTGGTCTTCAGATATACCCTGCTCAGGTTCCGGGACCAATTCATAGGTTCCGTCTTCAAGCGTCGTCGATTCTACATGACATGCAATGATTTGAATTAAGTGATTATTAAGTCAATAACTTTCCTTCACGATAAGGTTGCAATCCAACAATTCACATTTAAAACACCACAAAGCAAAGGATTTGAATTCTAAGAATTCAAATTTATTTATTATACTTTAATCCAATTAACTCTACTAATATCATAAATAATTTCCATAACTTCAAACATAAGAGAATTGAGGTTAAGAATTTAACTACACACACTTGAAGTTGATACAAAGCTTCTGTTAACTTCTTATTTTTAAACCTACCAGGTTAGTGGTACAAAAATGAACAAATTCAAACTTAAGTTAACAAGTTTTATTTTTCGTTTGAAATCTATAGGGTGTCTGGCCTTGAATTTTGGTGAGTGTGTTTACTTCTATTAGATGAGCTTACCATAAATGTTTCATAAATTTTTGAAAGCAGAAACTAAGTTTTTTGAATTAAATTCAAATTTCAAGTTTAAATCAAAACCTTAAGTTAAACAGTGTTATAAAATTATTCAAAATTTACTATGAATTACTCAACATCAGAACAACACATGGTAAAAAAACTAAGCATGAAAGCATCAGTAACATGCTTAAATAAATTTACTTCATTTCAAGTTTACTTTGCACAAATTTAAATGGGTTCAAGTTAGAGTGCAGTACTGATGGTGAAATTTGTACACATGTCCACTTATATCACATACAAGTTGCATACCAAAAATTACATGAAATAAAGCTAACATGTAAAAGATACCTAAAAGATTCACTTTTGATAGAATTTAAAATAGAACTTAAAATATTAAGTTTCAAACTAAACTTTAGTAACAAAAGTTGTAGAACTAAACTCCTAGAGTACAACAGAACTAGTTTGACAATTTTTGAATTTTTCTACAAATTTCTATCAATTTTCAAATCTGGCTCATTTGAATTGAGGGGGTACTGATATTTTTGCAGAAAAGACCCTAGAAAGAAAAGAAGACTTGCAATTAGGTCCCTGGTTGATTTGAACAGAGGGACAGCACGACGGTGATCAAATTCCAGTGAGGAGGCTCACCGGTGGCGAGGGGAAAGTGGGGGAAAAGGTTCAGGAGCTCACAGCGGACTCAGGGGTGGCAGGAACCGAAGAAGGAAGGTGCAGAGACGGCGGTTCGATGGAGGACCGAGCTGGCGCGGTGAGGTTTCGAGATGGCATCGGCATTCCAGCGGCCGGAGTGCAAGAAGGCGATAGGAAAGTGGCCAGGAAGCTTCTACGCGTAGATGTGGTGCTGGTGGCGAGCTCGGTAAGGGTCAAGAGGGGGCGAAGCGTCGGGACGACGGTGAGGCCGAGTGGCGGCGGTGGACAGGATTGCTGGCGCGGCGTTCTGGTTGCGTGAGCGCGAGGGGATGGAGAAGAGCTGGCCAGGAAGCTTTAGTGGGATGTGGTGGTGCCAATGGAGCATGGGATTGCGGGTGTGGGGCGGTGGAGGTGGCTAATGGCGGTGAGAAGAGACTGCGGTGGAGGTCCGACGGCGGTGCCGAGCAGAGAAGAAGAAGAGGGGTGAAAATGCGGGCGCATGAGAGGATAAAAGAAGTCGAGGAGGGCTCCTGGATGCGCTGCGGAACCAAGAAGAGGCACGGGCGAGCTGGAGCAGCTACTGGCGGCCGGCGGCACGCGTGGCGGCTGCGGGCGACGGCGGCGCGACGTGGCGGGGCGGGGAAAAGCCAGCGGGGATCGGGCGAGCGGCGGGCGACGCAGCAAAGCAACAGAGAGGGAGGGGAGAGAGAGGAAGATGACGGGGACTTGTTTGCAGTTTTTCAAAAGTTCAAGGATTCACTGTAAAGTAAGATTTTCTTTCAAACCATATCCCAAATGGACATATGCCCAAAAGCAAAAGTGTAGAGTTTAAAAAGAACTACAACTTTGCTTTAAGGGTCCGCTTCAAAAGAGTTAGGGTTTTGAAACTATTTCAAAATCCCACAAACTATCCAATTTCAAATAAAACTTATTTAAAATTCACATTCCAATTGAAACCTTAGGGTAAATCTACTTCTTACAGTGGTTTAGAAGTAAATACTTTCTTTTTCAAACCTAACCTTCATACAATTTGAAATTACCTTTCATTCAAACACATTTAGCAAAACAACCCTAATTTTTTCATAATTACAAAAACACCCTTTAACTTGCATTTAGGTTTTAAACACATTCACAAAAACAAACACAACTTTACACTAAATCTAGTGTGTCTTAGCTCCCAAATACCTTAGATGTCACAATCCCCACGGACCACCGCACCGCCGTTGTCCCCGCCGAGGCCGAGCGAGTCAAGAGTGGCAAGCGGCGTTTGTCCCACCGCCTCCATGTGCCTCCAACATCTAGACCTACCTCCGCACCCTGGAGGTACACCCTGCTCCACTCTCCTCCCTGTCCCTATCTATTCGATCTCCATCTTGTCTCCTTCCAACCCGCATCTCCACCACCACTGTCGCCTCGCCACTGCCAATGGCCCGCCTCCTCGCGTAGACCCTAACCCTTGCCCGCCCCTCCCCCTCCCCCTCCACCACTCCGTGTTCGCCTCCCCCCTCGGCCTCACCACCAAGGTAGATGTCATCGAGATCGACTCCACCGAGGAGGACGCCGCGGCCCCCGGGTCCCCCGCCGCCTCCCCATCAGTCGAGGTGGTGGGGATCCATTCATCCGGTGCTTGGAGGAGGCCATCCATGGCGTCATGGTGCGGCACACCACCCCCGATTGGTTCCCCTTTGTGCTCATCCTTCGGCGGCTAAATTCACAAGAGTTTTGGGTGAAAAACCACACCTCCTGCCATAGAACCTCCGCCAGCCCCTTATGTTCATATGTCAAATTTGCTGCCCTTCAGAATTAACCAGCTAATCTTTCATTTTGCAGTGATCATGACATGCTTAATTCTTGAAACTGGATAGTTGCATGTATTAACCAGCTAATCTTTACTTTTTTAGGTCCCAAGTGAACTTAATAAATATATATTGTCCATTGTGGAGGGATCTTGTTTTGCAGTAAGATAACTTCTATATTGTGCTATTTTCTAATGCTCTGTGAACAAATGCTCTTTGAACAGAGATAAGCTCGGTGATGGACTGATGGATGCTTGTTGCAGATCTCTGCTTGTGTTTGTAATGGCTTCTTCACGTAGCTGTTTGCCTGTTCCAGTGGCCATTACAAAGAGTTATGCTGAGTGTCATTCTTGGTTTTTGAGTTGATAGAATCCATGGCTCAAATTTTCAAGCTCCTGTGGCAACTCAGGTTAGCACATTTCCCTCCTTCTATTCTTCTATGTTCGAATTTTCTTTTTGTTTCTCTAAGTCCTATACACATGATCAAATAACATGCATTAGGGGTTGCAGAATTACTGAAAAGTCAAACCAAATGTGTGAACAAAGAGCAAATCAACAAAGAACAGGTAACACCTTTTCAAGTAAAATTGATCTGGCAGGAAAATATTGTGTAATCTAAATAGCTTAAAAAATACACGTACCCATTTAGATACGACCCTTCAGGAAGTTAACCAGTTTATAGAACAACACTGTACTATTTCAAAAGTTATGCAAACTCTGAACTTTGTCAATGCTTGCCTGTGTTCAGTAATCTTTCATGAAGCTGTCTTTTTCATGTCTTAAGTAATCATCAGAATATAAACCAATGAGTTTACATTCTGATAAAGTTTGCCTGTGTTACTCCTAAAAAGCATTAAAAGTGTTAAATGAATCTAATTACTTGCATAAAAGTGTTAAATGAATCTAATTACTTGCATGTCTTTGTCAGTATAAAAAAATAAATTCTGAATCAATGTAATCATCCCTGCAAAAACAAATGAGTGAATTTATCACATATTTGAGATACTTGGATCCACCACTGCAGCAGCCAGCAGGTCAAGTGCGCTGGCCTGCGCACCCTAATCTAACATTTAGCAAAAGAACTCTAATTTTTTCATAATTTCAAAAACACTCTTTAACTTGCATTTAGGTTTTAAACACATTCACAAAAACAAACACAACTTTACACTAAATCTAGTGTGTCTTGCTCCCAAATACCTGAAATGTCACAAGTATAATGCCTGTGCTAACGCTAGGGTGACATATATTTTCCATAGTAATATTTGGTAACATGAACCAACTGATCAAAAGGTGATACATCACATAACACGGGTTATTGCAAATGTACCGGACAGAACAAATACACCATTGGACCAATCTAGAAGTCTTTATATAGATGTCCAAAGTTAGAGCCCACCTTACTCATCTGAGCCATGACTGGAAAAAAATACCTCAATGCATCATAGGGTGGTCGCAGAAAATTCAATACACAAATTTAGCCATGCATGTACAGTTCCACAAGAAACAAACATTGGATTCAAAAATAAAGAGAATAAGGAGAATGTATAATGCTGATCTCTTTTCAAAATCTATACACGGTCTCCCAAATTTACTGTACACTTTGGGCATGAAAGCTACAAGAAAAGTGGTTATCGGAGTTGCCATGTGTACTTATAATAACACTCATCTATACTTTTTAAAAAAATTTAATCAAATGTATATGACTACCAAGTCGAGGCATTCTTCATATATCCCAATCTTAGTACTCGAAACCTGGTGGCTTCTTCAAGTGAACAGAGAAGCACATTTCAATTGTAAATGGTGAATGCTATGGTGATGGTGTCAGCGAGAGGCCCAATATGGTGGTAGTGATGATGGTAGTGACGATGAACATGATGACAGTGATTTGCTGAGCCAGTTGTTGCGCCACACCAAATCGGAGCTATTGATTGGTAGTGTAAAGGGGTTAGCAAACTTCAAGACGGTAAAAAAGTCAGTAGAGGAAAATATATACGAGCGATCAAAGGGATGTCCAAAACACTGAACCATGCTTCATTTCATACTTGAGCTGTTCACTCTAAAGGCTAAGAATAGTTGGTCAAACAGTAGTTTCAATGATCTTCTACATATGTTGGCTTGGTTGCTTCCAAAGCCAAATAAAGTGCCTGCCAACACCTATCAAGTAAAGAAGCTTGTCAGTCTATTCATGATGGGTGTGGAAAGAATTCATGCATATCCAAATCATTGTATTTTGTATCATGGGGATACTTTCAAAGACTTGGAGAAATCCGCTATTTGTTCTGCAAGTCGATCCAAAAATGATGCCGGTTATTATGGTGGCGATAATCAAGGTCCAGCCAATGGGAATAAAAGGAAGAGGAAGCGTGCAAGGAATAGTGTTGCCTCTGTTCAGCCAACAGACACTAATTTAAGCATTTCTGATAAGTAGAGCAAAATTCCTACCATGGATATGTGGTAACTTCTGGATGTCGGTCGCCCAAGGTATTTCTTCTGCAACCCAAATGATGTTGAACTGATGCGAAGGTGGGATTCGGATAAGCGCAAGAAGGGCGACGGAAAGTTTCGACATCCAGCTGATGCTTGTCAGTGGAAGAAGTTCGATGAGCTATATTATCTAAAATTTGGAAAAGGACCTGAGGAATGTTCAATTTGCGTTGAGTACGGATGGAATAAATCCGTTTGGTGATAGGACTAACACTCATAGCACATGGCTAGTGATCTTGACAATGTACAACATGCCTACATTGTTGTGCCTATATAGTATCTTTTGCTATCCATCCTTATACAAGGCCCCAAGCATCCTGGCATCGATATAGATTTTTTCTTGAGCCTCTGATGCAAGAGATGGAAATTCAATAGAATGAGGGTATCAATATCGTTGATGGTTTTACACGGTAGCCCTTTAATCTAAGAGCCAATATCTTCATCACCATCCATGATTACCAAGCTTTGAGTTTCCTTTCAGGATAGATCAAAGGTAGGATGGAATGCACGGTCTGCGTGGATGACACTGTATCGTCTTTCTTGGAAGGTTCTAGAAAGGTAGTTTACCTTTGGTACAAGCACTTCTTGGTGGAAGGACATCGGTACCAAAGTAAGAAGTTCTACAATTTTTTTGATGGTAGGCCTATATTACATTCTGTTCCAGTAAAATGAGACGGGCACTATGTTTTCAAAATGGTCAGGACAATCCAGGTCACTTATGGGAAGATGACGAAAGATGGGAAGAAGAGAAACAGAGATAAGGCACCTATCGATGGCGTACCATTCAAGAAACAGTCTATCTTCTACAAGTACTTGCCGTATTGGGTGGATATTGAGGTCCGCCATGCAATCGATGGTATGCACCTGAAGAAGGGGAGTAAATTAAGTTTTCGAATCACTGACTCAAGCCAGCAAGTGGTTGATACTTTCGTTATTCCAAATTTACGAAGGGAAGGTTCCGAGGTATCGGAATGTGGTTGGAGATGGGATTGCACGTGTTTACGGATTGAACGAGATTCAAGCTGGAGAAATGGTGGAATCTGCCTATTAAATATAAATAAAATAAAAAAGAAATTAGAGGCGAGCGGGTCGAGTCCGTATCACCGTGGAACAACTGCAGCGTCCGGATTAGATCTATCTACTCGGGAATTCATCCGGTGACTTCACGTTTCTTACTTGTGTTAGTGAAGCCAGATAGTTCAACTTACCTGTCACGTTAAGACATGGTAGCCAGGAAGATAAGAGAAGATCTTCACCCTATGGATAAAGGGAATGGAAGATATGAACTTCCCTGGCTAGCTACAACTTGACACATGATGAGAAGAAGGCAATGTGCGAGAGGTTACGGGGGATCAGAGTCCCAAGCCGTTTCTCATCCAACATAAGGAAACTAGCCTCAATGAAAGACCTCTCTCTACGCGGCTATAATTGTCACGATTATCATGTGTTGCTGACGGTGTTCCTCCCTATTGCAATCAGAACGATCAAGCCAGTATATGTGAAGATGGTAATCACTCGGTTGTGTTACTTCTTCAACAAGATCTCTCAAAAGGTGATCGACGAAGATGAATTGCAGGATCTCTAAGAATTTATTGGGAGACTATGGCGCAGCTCGAGATGTGCTTCCCTCCAGGATTTTTTGATATAACAAAACACCTAATGATTCACATGGTTGACCAGATAGGGGCACTTGGTCCATTTTACCTACATGAAATGTGGACGTATGAGCGTTTCATGTCCATTCTAAACTGGTACATATTGAATTGTGTATACCCTAAGGGGTCGATGATATAGGGATACAGTACTGAGGAAATCATTGAGTATTGCCTAGGTTACCTAAAGGATAAAGTAGGCATTGGTTTGCCTATTCCACGCTTTCTAGGGAGGTTGGAAGCGGTTGGCACAGTTGGAAGGAAAATCTTCATCGACAAGGATTTCAAAGGTGTGCAACAAGTACATTATAGCATCTTGCAGCACCTTACGATAATGACACCTTTAGTCAATGAACATTTGAGCATGATTCACGCAGAATGTAATGGCCGCTTGGATGATTGGATCATGAGAGAGCACAAGCATCTATTGACTATGGTTGAAGGATCTAGATCTACCAGATGGGGAGACAGACTGTTGAAAAACAAATGATCAAAAGATTGGCAGCTGGCCCATCTAGCAAGGTCACATCTTGGTAAGGGTATTATATTAATGGATATATATTTTATATTGCCACAAAGGATAAGAAGACCGCGTCTTAGAATAGTGGTGCTCGTATTGAGGCATTAGATGAGTGAACAGGCCAAAGTACCATATACTATGGCGTCATAGATGATATATGGGAAGTGCACTATGATTCCAATAAACAAGTCCCGGTCTTTCTGTGTCGTTGGGTTAAATACCCAAGAGGTGTTGAGTTGGATGGCTATGGGCTTATGATTGTTGACCTCAACAATGTTGGTTACAAAGACGACCCATGGGTACTTGCTTCACAGATCGCACATGTACTATACGTAGCTAATCCCGCAAAGAAGACAAAGCACATTGTCGTCCCTATAAAACAAGATATCATAGGAGTTGATGGTATCGATGATGTGGAAGAAAAAGATCAATACGATGAAAAAAACCTCTTCACAGACCTACCACAGAAGATGAGAATTATGAAGCAAGCATAAGAAAAGACGACAAGCCATGGCCACACAAGGACGGAGAATCAAGAATTGTTACAACTTAAATATGTAGCTAGTAAATTATTTTCGGATTCATGTAATCTCTCTGACGCGTCATGCGTTCATGTATTCCAAATGAATTATATATGTGAGACATATTAATGATACTTGGACTCAATTTTTATGTTTTAGCCTTATTACTTAATGATGAAATTTCTAGATCCATAGAGGAGAGAATAAAATTTTATTTTTTATCTATATTTCACATGCATGATAGATTTTTTCCAAGATTTAGCGAGATAAAGAAAAGTTAGATTTTAATTTAAATTAGTTTATTTGTATTTAACACACTCACACACACACACTAACACACATACTCTAAAAAAAATTATTATATATACTGAGATATGCTTGTCATATTTTTTTTCTAGTTCTATGAGTCACAATAGCCTTAGGGTGCAAATTTTATAATTTTTTGATGTGTTTTGGTATATTTTATGATTTAAATGAAAATTCAAAAAAATATGCTTGTACCCTAAGATGATTGTGACATATAGAACAAGAAAAAATATGCTTGGTATGTTTCAATATATATAGGGATTAAGAGTGTGGAAATCACAAAGTGTACCTTGAGTGATATGAGATAGTAGTACGGGGAGAGCCATATATTATGTTTTCCACACTCTTAATCTTTATATATAGTGAAATATGTTTGCCATATTTTTTTCTAGTTCTATATGTCACAATAGCCTTAGAGTGCAAATTTCATATTTTTTATGTGTTTTGGTATATTTTATAATTTAAACGAATAATCATAATCTAAAAACACCATTTTCAGGGAAGAGTGACCCACCCGCCCCTAGAAACCCATTTGTAGGGGCGTTTGGGGTGGGGGGGCACCCACCTCTAAAAATCCATTTCATCATTTCTGGGGGGCTTCACCCGCCCTTGAAAATTCCCGCCCTATATAGGTTGGACTCGCTGAGGGCAAAATTTTCATTTTACACGGACGAGGGCGTTACGCGTCGCCGTCCTCTTCCCCACCGGCACCACTCCATGGCGGTTCGGCCCTACCCCTTGTCAGCGCCTCTCCTCGGCGGATCTCCTTCGCCGTAGCACCTCCCTCCTCTGCGGTGCTCCCTCCTTGCATCAGGCCTCCACTCCCCGCTGCCTCCTTCGTACCTCCCCGCACGTCGGGCCTCCACTCCCCGCGGCGCCTCCCCATGTGGTGCCTCCCTCCACGCGGCGCTCCATCCTCGTTGACCCGTTGCCACCCTCTGTGGCAGAACCAACCTGAATTATACCGGCTCAAGTACGTGAGTCCATTCCTGAGGGCTCCAACGTGCTTCAAACGGTATAATCCCTTGGCCTGTCAGGTAACGTCCCGATAAACCACCGATACACAGGATCAAATAAGGTTACCTCACACGAAGGTGAGTCCAAAGATACAGCTACCATCATATTTTACATCACAGGGAATTACATTACAAAAGTTTCCAAAAGTAGTATGAAGTTTCAAATTTAGAGAAAACATTACAAACTGTTAGAGTTATGGTTTTTAGCAGCGGAAAAACATACGCGATGATTACAGCACGTCGTCAAAACAGATGTCATGCTAAGCCCGGGCACGACATCACTCGGTATCACCAATGTTGGTCGGGAACAGATCCCATTCCACGGACCAACCTTCTGGAAGAGCACAGGGCCAAGGCAAGGGAAGAGTAGGGTCTTCAAGACATTACCTGCAAAACATATAACTAGCAAGGCTGAGTATACTAATACTCAGCAAGGCTTACCCGTTTCATGGTATACTTAGCCATGTAACTAGACTTATGAAAGCTTGTAATGGTTCTGGGTTGAATTTCAGCTGAAAAGCAATAACGAGTAGATTCTTAATTTCAACTTTTAGCTTTCAGGTTCTAGTTGATTATCCATTCTAGGTAAGCACTTATAACTAAGCAAGCAATGTATAATCTTTAACCAAACATAATATTTCATAATCATATGATTGCTCTTATTACTCAATGTGGTAAAGGGATTAAGCAGTATCAATCTGCGTGAGAAGCAGACGATTCTGAATCGAATTCAACCATGCAAGGATAAACCTAACTCACACGCTTGGAACACCAAAGGGTCGTTCCAAAGCAACCATTTGCCTTTCATTCCGACTCGTGGACAGGTCCACCACAAGTGACTGCAGGACCATACGCACTTCCAAAGTGCAGGACGTACGTCTGTAGCGCGACTACAAAACCCGTACTCCTGGTTGCCTTTGCAACACGTATCCCCACACGTCGAACTTAAGTAACCAGAAGAAGCAAGACGAGTGGTGGGAGGTATGTCCACTCCTCGGGCCGATTGGTTACTTGGCTTACCGCTTACCATATTTCGTGGAATGTGGTTAGTACTTTCAAACGCTTAACCCGCACTACCACACGCTGCGACCTTATCAAATTCAACAACACAGATGGGGTATCATCTCAACCATGATACCTTACAAAACTCCCGTCCGTCATCCTTATAGTGATAACAGGAATGTAAACATTACAACTCCTATATTGCGCGAGTGACAGGAAATCACCCGACTTCTACCGGTCCTATTAGCATAGCAGCTAGTCGGACTTAAGTGCTACTATTCAATACATTGGTTCCTAGGGAAATGCAACTAGGGTTTCAAGCAATTCCTAAGAACATAATGCATAGAATACGTAGATAGATATAGATTGTAGTGTAATAAAATAGTAGGTTATGTCCGGGGCTTGCCTTTACTGGTGGCGCTGAAGTCAGAAATGTCAATATCTTCCGAACTTTGGTTCGGGGCTTCAGTTAATCCCTTAGTGACGTTCACTTAGTCTTTAGAAACATCCTCTGCAGACTTTTTGGAGATCTCGTAGGTACCGTTTGCAGAAGTAGTCGTATCTACATGCAATGCAACATTACATTCAAGGTGTGTACATAAAGCTATCTTACTTCACAATAAAGTTGCAATCCAACATTCATTTAACATACTACTCACATAACAACTAGAAAGATCTGAACTAAACTTAGACAGAGCTTTAGGAGGACAACTAATTAGAATTGGCTACTTGTTGAAGATTACAACAGAGCCGATTGGAACAACAGGGGTTTAGCCGATAGAATTGGCAAAGGAGAGAACCATCTACACAGTATTAAGAGATCTGCTGATTTCTGTTTGAAAGAGAAATCAGTAGGAGCAATCTCGGTATATGAGTAGAAAAGATTAGCCGATTTGATTCACCTGAGGTTAAATCGGCTGATATGGAGAGGAACGTTGAAGGTATAATACTTCAAGGACAGAAAAAGGGAGGATTTTGCCGATTGGATTATCAGCATGTTTCTGGTCTATCTAATTGGTTGGTGTATCGGCTTGTCTTATTCGACGAGGGTGCATCAGGTTTAGCCGATTGATGTGCTTTGGTCGTGTCTAACAAAGGCATGTCTACTGTGTTAGTTTACTGATCTAGGGTTGTGTACTTTGGCCTGTGTAGCTGATTGATAGGTGCATCGGTTTCCTAGTTGATTGATGAAAGCATTGATGATTTTAGCAGAGGGATGATTCCTAAAGCAGCTGTGCCTTAACTGAGATATGTTTAAGTGTTATCTTAGGTAACTAGATGTGGTTGTATCGGCTTGATTACGTCAGCACAACAATTGAGTGACGTACAGTCGATTAGAGTGTGGTTGAGGGTATGTGACCGATAGATATATAGCCGATCTCTCAGTCGATAAATCGGCTGATAGAAGTGTGTGGATAAGGATGGGAAAACTAAGGATTGATCGGCCATAACCGATATGGAAAACAACTAGAATCGGCTTGGATCGGCCGATAGCAAGAACCCTAAGATTGTGTGTGCACCTCAGATTGATCGGCTATGTGGCAGCCGATGTAGGACAAAACAACAGAATTGTATTGGCAGTAGCCGATATTAAGAAGATATCAATCGTATCAGCTAACCAGCTGATGGTAGAAGCATAACAAAAGAAAAGCATTGGCTGATAGCTGTTACACAGAAACACCATAGACTCAAAGGAAACGGATGCTTAGTGCCTGAGCTGATAGCCGACACTGAAGCATAGCTGTAGAGATGTATTGGATAAGCAGCAGATGTACATGAACTAACAAGGATCTTTATACGACAAGGAACTTAAGGAAATGGCAATCAAGACAAGGATGACTTCTTGATGGCAGGGACATGAGCACTCGTGTGAAAGGATTATCTAACTATCACACATCTTCACTTGAGACATACATTCTATGAGTTACCTTTCAGCTACAACACATGCTTATCACATAAGGTACAAATAAAGCATTCATTTCCTAATATTTAACCTAAACCACAAATCAAGGACTTCCAACTCAAGAGCACAACACAAAACTTGTAGATTTTGACCTAAAGGTTCAAACAAAACTGATTTTGCATTTTTATGAACTTCTTACGAAAATCTATGAAATGTAGAAGTTCACTGATTTGAAATAAAGAAGGCTTTGGAAATTTTACAAAGAACACCCTAAAACTTTCTAAATCGAAGCAATTAAGTCTCTAGTCGGGGAAAACAAAGAATAGGCAGAAGACGACAGCGTCCCGACGAAGGAAGTCGTCGGCGCTAGGAAGATTCAGTGGGTCATGGCAAACCTTGGGGTAGCCTTGGTTGTGGAGAAGAACGAATGGAAAGTGAATTCCCGTGGCGAACAAGATCGACGATGAGAAGTACTTGACGGTGACGAGATTCCGTGGGTGACGAAGAAGTTTGCCGGGAAGGGTTGCAGCGGGTGAAAGATGACCGAAGGAGTAGTCTCCGTGGTGATTCGTGGTGATAGCAGTTGAGCGATCCACGAGGGTAAGAACTATTGGATGTCGTGGATTATGGGACGAGACGATGGAGCCGAATGGGTTTGCTATACCGACTTCTCCGCGAACCCTAGGGTTTTCCTGCTCACGGGTTGAACTTCCTCTGCCCACGCACCTCTGCTTGCGCGTGGTCCGTTGCTTTGCATATGCACGCACTTGCAGAAACGAGCCGAGTCGGTCGTCAGTCCTGCGTCGCGCGTGGCCTGTTGTCTTGCACGCAAACACGCCTGCGGAATCGAGCCGAACCGGCCACTGGCAAAACACTTCCGCTCGCACTCGCGAACGCGCTAGTTCACTTCCGCTCGAACCTCCGGGTCTTGCAACTCCGCCACCCTCTTCACCTGCTACATGCTGTGACGCCATCAAGACCGGTCTACCACCGCCGCTGGTCTTGCGCTGGGCGTCGAACCCGCGCCGTGTTGTTCCTGCCTCAACCGCCTTGCCGCTGCGCAGCTGTTCCTTCTGAATTCACCGCGCTATAACCGCCGCCTTCGCTTCGCCGCATCTCCTTCCGGCTCATTGCCCCTCGTGCATCTCGCGAGCTAGCGAGCTCGTGTCCTCGATACGGCCACTCTTGCACCACCAGAGATCACCGTGGCGTAGTTAGGGTCGATGCCATCACGTTCCCGCATCTCGCGCAGAAGCCCTCCATCATAACTCTTCCTGCGCGCGCTCGCCTGCACTGCTAACTCCCGCGACGCTCCCACGACGCACGCGTCGCGCTGCCGCATCGCGCCGAACCGCAGCCGGCGCCGTCAACTTCCGCACCTGCACGCGCTAGTACTGCGCCCGCTGCGCGCCCCACCGGATCCATGTGCGCTAGAGCGCGTGCTCACTCGCGTCTGCACGGCCACCCGACGTCTCGCTTACACCGCCTGGGGCCGCGCTGCCAGCTCCCGCTCGTGCCATGTCTGTTCCAGCCCAGCGCCTGCTCCACCCGCACCTGTGTCTGCTCCCGAGCCGCGCGCTCTGCTCCGCCCGAGCCGCCACGCCAGCTCGCTCCCGCTCCTGCGCTGCGCCGCGCTCCACTTCGCGCGCTTCAGCGCCTGCCGCACGTGCTCGCCGCAGCCGCATGCCACCAGCGCACCCCGCCAACGCCTGCCCTGCCGCCTGCGCTCCACTCGAGCCGCGGCTACCGCTCGCCCGCGCGCCGAGCCGCCTGCGCCGCCCTCGCACCGAGCCGCTCGCTCCAGCCCTGAGCCGCCGCCCTACACACGCGCTGCGCGCCTCCCCGCGCGCGCTCCGCTCACCGGCCCGCACCACGCCTGGAGCCGCCGGTCAAGCCACGCGCGCGCCGCCAGGGGCCTGCCTGTGCTAGACTGGTTGGAGGAGAGGAAAAACGAGAGAGAGAAAGAGAGAGATGTCCCTGCCCGTGAAAGGAAGAGAAAACCAAATAGAAGAGGAATAGAGGGAGAAGAAGGAGGAATGGATTTCCCCAAGGACTTATGCGCAATTTCAGAAAACTGTAGGGACTTGTTTGTAAAGCAAATTTTTCCCATTGATTTAAAACCCTAATGAAGAAATGCCCAAAACGAAAGTTGGAGAGTTTTTCAAACTCTACAACATTGCTTTAGGGCCCAAGTTCAAAAACTCAAAGTTTATATTTTTACATGTTAAATTTTGAATAAAAGTTGGATTTGAATTACTTTTTTCCTCAAGAGCGTAACTTTATAAAATTCAGGACCTAAATGCAAGCATTTATGACACGTCATGATGACGGGATAGACTCGTCATAATGATTGGATAGACATGTCATGATGACTTGCACCTTTTACACTTTAGTCCTAGGTAACTTTAAAAGTTACTTTTGTAAATCAAATATTTGTATAAAAGGACTTGTACTTTTATAAAATTATATAAATACCCTTATTTTTACCATTTTACCCAAAATTTTTACACACTTCAACACACACATTTCAAATGCAACTTTCGGACAAATGCCTAATTTTTACAAGGGATAAAGTAAGAAAAACATGTTTGTAAAACCACCCTTCCCTTATTTTGAAGTTAACTCCTATCCATCTACATTTTGCAAAAACAACTCTAGGTTTTTTATAATTACAAAAATACTCTTTTTACTTGCACTTTAAATTTTCAAAAGCTTCACACAAACACACACAAGCTTTACGCTAACAAACACATACTTCACACTAACAAATATATGTCTAGCATTACAAGTACACGAACTGTCACACCCTCCCCCCCTAAAAAGAATCTCGTCCCGAGATTCGGACGAAAGACTCTTTAAGGTAAGAAAAGCAAATCACACATCAAAAGTGGCAGGAAGCAATCACACTAGAGATGATTGATGTTGATGGTAAAAGTCATTAGAGTATGACAAGATGAGTATAATGAAAACATGGATAGATTGTACATGGATGAGTATGACGAGAGAAGAGAGAGAAAGGTGATCAAGTTCTCATAGAGTTAAGATCACCACATGATGATGATAAATGTCGGCAACATTCATCACAAAGCTCATGGATAGCAAGTGAGAATAGTACAAGAGATTGAGTTACGAGTGATGTTTGAAACATTTCTGCTCAGAGTTTATCACCTGAATGATTTGGATGATGTTGATTGCAAAACATGCTTATTTATACCGATGCAATCAAGGAGTAATGACAAAATGCTCCAACTCAGAGTGCAATGCTTAATATATAAAACCATGAACGTGATGTACTGTTGAGATGTATGACTGCAATGATGGTGCAACATGAGGATGGAGGATTTCATGCACGACCAAAATGGTGCATATGACATAATGCAATTACCATGATGCAATGTTTACACCATGATGCAAGGATGACGATGCTTGTGATGTATGCACATAAGAAATGCATAAAGTATGATGCATACCCTCATGAGTTAGTGACGTACATGATTCGCACCCTGCAACCGTTCGCTCGTAACTAACACCTGGGTAGCTCTATATCCTTAAGTGAGAATCAAAAGTTAGGACACTAGGAAGGTTGCATAAGAAGAGATTGCAGTGAGTTACGTCACATATACCTAGTCACCAGTGCGCTCCTAATGGCTCAATCGTGTGGCTGCAGCACACATGAGGCCTTAGGTTCCGACACGGCATCATGGTCATGTGATTAAACACCACCGCAAAAGAGGAACAACAACCCTGTAGTGCCAACAGCAACAAGATAGACTTAGGAACCCGAGGATAACCTGAAGTTGTACTGGAAGCACACCCGTTAGTCATTCTATGGATTTCCGATGACTATGCAACACCATGCATTGACCAAAGATGGTATATGTTATGATGCATGACTTTTGCTGGTAGAATTGTATTCAAAAAGTAACTAGTGTCATAAATCTTTTTAATTTATCCAAAATCATCTGAGCAAAAATTGAAGGTGCAACTTTTAGATGTTGTAACCAGAATAGCCAACAATATAAGGTACAACATCAAGAGAGGATAGATGAATCACTGAATGATGGATTGAAGGGTTTGCTGATGATTATCAAGGTTTAACCATCAAAGGAAAAGCTCAGTGCTTCTGCCGAAACAGATTCAAAGCAAGATCAAGGGTTTGATTTGGCGGTCAAGCTAAGATCGGCGATAGGGTTCAAACATGACCCAACTCACTTGATTCACAAAAGACTTTCTCAACTCCAAGTTAGCCTAGCAAATTACATTGGCTCCTACAACACAAAGTCTAGGCAGCATTCAGATACAAGCAACATATTTTAGCACAACAACGTAACAAACAAGGCAATCAAATACATCCAAGATAACATGATGCATGCACGTTCTACACGTCCTCACAAACAAAAATAACTACCAAGTTAATCTTGGTCTTACGTGGTTAAGTACGGTGGCACAATATAAATACGCCTCTCCCTATAATATCTAGTCGATAATCCTAACCGTTCAGAACCTATCGAATTGTGGTTAGCATTCCTGCAGAAAACACAAGATATATATATACCGAACCTTTCATGCCAGCATGTCATGAAAGCGTCCTCAAATATTACTGTTCACTATAGAAATAACATCTGTACAATTACCGCCGTACAGACAATGTTAGCATACGTTATCGAGATAACGTATTCACGGGGGTACCGCAAAATGCGGGGGTATGAACCGCGATCGCCATACCCTACGCCGAACCATATACTCCCAATGTAGTCAACCGAAGTTGGTACATTGGCAGCATCTCAAGTAGGCCACTGCTTGAGAAACAGCGTTCGGTTCGCATCACCGACGGGAAGGCCAAGCTCCCTCAGTTGGCTGAGGATCCTTACCTTCTTACCTCATCGTCGAAGGTGTCGTTACAGAATATAAAGTTGGGGTTGTGCATGAATTTAAGTTTTGACAGAAAAGTAATGCTGTTGGTTAGGGTTATATATATATTATAGCCACCTCTATTTCCCTCATAAGCATTACCCTATGGCTTTACGTACTAAGCATAATCCTTAACGAATCCAACGTAGTTTTGCCAAATACTCTGTTGGTCAAACTTTTATACTGAAAGCATTTTTAAGGTAAAATGTATCTCCAGGGTAACCTTATAGCTCTGATACCAGCTGTGGCAGAACCAACCTGAATTATACCGGCTCAAGTACGTGAGTCCATTCCTGAGGGCTCCAACGTGCTTCAAACGGTATAATCCCTTGGCCTGTCGGGTAACGTCCCGATAAACCACCGATACACAGGATCAAATAAGGTTACCTCACATGAAGGTGAGTCCAGAGATACAGTTACCATCATATTTTACATCACAGGGAATTACATTACAAAAGTTTCCAAAAGCAGTACGAAGTTTCAAATTTAGAGAAAACATTACAAACTGTTAGAGTTATGGTTTTTAGCAGCGGAAAAACATACGCGATGATTACAGCATGTCATCAAAACAGATGTCATGCTAAGCTCGGGCACGACATCACTCGGTATCACCAATGTTGGTCGGGAACGGATCCCATTCCATGGACCAACCTTCTGGAAGAGCACAGGGCCAAGGCAAGGGAAGAGTAGGGTCTTCAAGACATTACCTGCAAAACATATAGCTAGCAAGGCTGAGTATACTAATACTCAGCAAGGCTTACCCGTTTCATGGTATACTTAGCCATGTAACTAGACTTATGAAAGCTTGTAATGGTTCTGGGTTGAATTTCAGCTAAAAAGCAATAACGAGTAGATTCTTAATTTCAACTTTTAGCTTTCAGGTTCTAGTTGATTATCCATTCTAGGTAAGCACTTATAACTAAGCAAGCAAGGTATAATCTTTCACCAAACATCATCTTTTATAATCATATGATTGCTCTTATTACTCAATGTGGTAAAGAGATTAAGCAGTCTCAATCTGCGTGAGAAGCGGACGATTCTGAATCGAATTCAACCTTGCAAGGATAAACCTAACTCACACGCTTGGAACACCAAAGGGTCGTTCCAAAGCAACCGTTTGCCTTTCATTCCGACTCATGGACAGGTCCACCACAAGCGACTGCAGGACCATACGCACTTCCAAAGTGCAGGACGTACGTCTGTAGCGCGACTACAAAACCCGTACTCCTGGTTGCCTTTGCAACACGTATCCCCACACGTCGAACTTAAGTAACCAGAAGAAGCAAGACGAGTGGTGGGAGGTATGTCCACTCATCGGGCCGATTGGTTACTTGGCTTACCGCTTACCATATTTCGTGGCATGTGGTTAGTACTTTCAAACGCTTAACCCGCACTACCACACGCTGCGACCTTATCAAATTCAACAACACAGATGGGGTATCATCTCAACCATGATACCTTACAAAACTCCCGTCCGTCATCCTTATAGTGATAACAGGAATGTAAACATTACAACTCCTATATCGTGCGAGTGATAGGAAATCACCCGACTTCTACCGGTCCTATTAGCATAGCAGCTAGTCGGACTTAAGTGCTAATATTCAATACATTGGTTCCTAGGGAAATGCAACTAGGGTTTCAAGCAATTCCTAAGAACTTAATGCGTAGAATACGTAGATAGATATAGATTGCAGTGTAATAAAATAGTAGGTTATGTCCGGGGCTTGCCTTTACTGGTGGGGCTGAAGTCAGAAATGTCAATATCTTCTGAACTTTGGTTTGGGGCTTCAGTTAATCCCTTAGTGACATTCACTTAGTCTTTAGAAACATCCTCTACAGACTTTTGGGAGATCTCGTAGGTACCGTTTGCAGAAGTAGTCATATCTACATGCAATGCAACATTACATTCAAGGTGTGCACATAAAACTATCTTACTTCACAATAAAGTTGCAATCCAACATTCATTTAACATACTACTCACATAACAACCAGAAAGATCTGAACTAAACTTAGACAGAGCGAGCGAGCTAGCTCGTGTCCTCGATACGTCTACTCTTGCACCACCAGAGATCACCGTGGCGTAGTTAGGGTCGATGCCATCACGTTCCCGCATCTCGCGCAGAAGCCCTCCATCGTAACTCTTCCTGCGCGCTCGCCTGCACTGCTAACTCCCGCGATGCTCCCACGACGCCCGCGTCGTGCTGCCGCATCGCGCCAAACCGCAGCCGGCGCCGTCAACTTCCGCACCTGCACGCGCCAGTACTGCGCCCGCTACGCGCCCCACCGGATCCATGTGCGCTAGAGCGCCTGCTCACTCGCATCTGCACAGCCACCTGACGTCTCGCTGACGCCGCCTGGGGCCGCGCTGCCAGCTCCCGCTCGCGCCATGTTTGTTCCAGCCCAGCGCCTGCTCCACCCGCACCTGTGCCTGCTCCCGAGCCGCGCGCTCTGCTCCGCCCGAGCCGCCGCACCAGCTCGCTCCCGCTCCTACGCTGCGCCGCGCTCCACTTCGCGCGCTTCAGCGCCTGCCGCACGCGCTCGCCGCAGACGCACGCCACCAGCATGCCCCGCCAACGCCTGCCCTGCCGCCTGCGCTCCACTCGAGCCGCGGCTACCGCTCGCCCGCGCGCCGAGCCGCCTGCGCTGGCCTCGCACCGAGCCGCTCGCTCCAGCCCTGAGCCGCCGCCCTGCGCACGCGCCGCGCGCCTCCCCGCGCGCACTCCGCTCACCGGCCCGCGCCACGCCTGGAGCCGCCGGTCAAGCCGCGTGCGCGCCGCCAGGGGCCTGCCTGTGCTAGACTGGTTGGAGGAGAGGAAAAACGAGAGAGAGAAAGAGAGAGATGTCCCTGCCCGTGAAAGGAAGAGAAAACCAAATAGAAGAGGAACAGAGGGAGAAGAAGGAGGAATGGATTTCCCCAAGGACTTATGCGCAATTTCAGAAAACTGCAGGGACTTGTTTGTAAAGCAAATTTTTCCCATTGATTTAAAACCCTAATGAAGAAATGCCCAAAACGAAAGTTGGAGAGTTTTTCAAACTCTACAACATTGCTTTAGGGCCCAAGTTCAAAAACTCAAAGTTTATATTTTTACATGTTAAATTTTGAACAAAAGTTGGATTTGAATTACTTTTGTCCTCAAGAGCGTAACTTTATAAAATTCAGGACCTAAATGCAAGCATTTATGACACGTCATGATGACGGGATAGACTCATCATAATGATTGGATAGACATGTCATGATGACTTGCATCTTTTACACTTTAGTCCTGGGTAACTTTAAAAGTTACTTTTGTAAATCAAATATTTGCATAAAAGGACTTGTCTTTTATAAAATTATATAAATACCCTTATTTTTACCATTTTACCCAAAATTTTTACACACTTCAACACATACATTTCAAATGCAACTTTCGAACAAATGCCTAATTTTTATAGGGGATAAAGTAAGAAAAACATGATTGTAAAACCACCCTTCACTTATTTTGAAGTTAACTCCTATCCATCTACATTTTGCAAAAACAACCCTAGGTTTTTCTGTAATTACAAAAATACCCTTTTTACTTGCACTTTAAATTTTCAAAAGCTTCACACAAACACACACAAGCTTTACGCTAACAAACACATACTTCACACTAACAAATATATGTCTAGCATTACAAGTAAACGAACTGTCACACCCTCATCCTCAATCCGCCACCCGCGCACCTCCAGATCCGGCCCGCTGCCGTACGCCTCCCTCTAAATCTGCAGCCTCCCATAGCGGGCGCCACTCCTCCCTCGGCAACGCCCCTCTCCTCCCTCCCCGCCGGCACTCCCTCCCTCGGTAGGTTCGTTCTTGAATTTTTTTTCTCTTTTTTCCTTTTGAATTAGTTAGTAAATGAGAATTCAAATTTAATATGAATGTGAATTTTTTTGATAAGTGTATTCGATATTGTTTGAATTAGTTAGTTGTTTTTTATTTCAAGGATGCCATTTCAAAGATGTAATTTTTTTAAAGTGTATTCAATATTATTTGAATTAATTAGTTATTGAAGTCTAAAATTTCTTTTTATTTTGCCATTATAGATAGTGAGTTCTATATTGAATGTAAAAGGAAAGTGAAATTAGTTTCATTTATTTTTGTTTACCTGTTTACTAATTCAAATTTCTATTTTGAATATGTGAAATAGTGAATTATTGAGAATGTGAATTAGTGAGTGTTATTACATGTACATATGTTATTTTTGAATGTGAAATTTGAATATGGTTAGTTCTTTTTCATTGTAGTTATATCCATTTTGAATTTATTTCATAAGTGAGTTTGAGTTTTAGTTTGAATATGGTTAGTTCTTTTACATGTACATATGTTATTTTTGATACTCTAATGATGTATATAAGGGACTATTTTGTGCTTTTATGACACTCAGGTACTTAGTGTTGTCATCCACTAGATTTTTAGTATGAAGTTGCGTTCAAAATATGGTGAAAGTGTGTTTAAAAATTTAAATGCTAAGGAAAAAGGGTGTTTATATAGTTAAAAATTAATAAAGGTCCTATAATGTTAAATGAGTGAACATGGGAGGTAGAATCCAAATACATGAAGGTTATTTTGGCAAAAGTCAAAAACTTGTGTTTAAATTGCAAATATAGGTGAAACTACACATAGGATGTATATGTAGTGTAGTTTTTAAAAAGGATTTATATAAAGTTTAGAGACTTTGCTAAGTTTTATATTAATTACAAATTCTTAGCCTTTCTGCAAATGAACCTTAAAACAAAGTTGTAGATTTTGGAAAACCCTACACTTTTGCTTTTGGGCCCATTTCCATTTGAGCCCTGGTTTGAAAGTTACTTATACGTCTTAGTGAGGTCCCTGCACTTTTAGAAAATCACAAAACAGTCCTCCTTCTTCCTCCTCCAACCCCTTTCTCCTCTGTTTCTCTCTGCACCGCGCTGCCGCCGCTCTAGACGGCCATGTGCAGCACCCCCGCCGCCTCCGCGCCGCACTGCACCGAGCCACATGCCCTCCCCGCCTTGCCCGCCGCCTTCCTGACCCCGCGCTGGCCGCCCCTGCTCTCCCCACATTGCGCCGCCGCCGCCCGAGCTGCCACATCCTCCGCCGGCGTGCCAGCTCCTGCTCACACGCAACCACATCCTCTTCTAGACCCCGAGCACATCTTGGAGCTCCTAGCCCACTTGCTCTTGTGTTTGCACACACACATTTCGCTCATTCTCTCCTGCTCCGACCACCACACATCACCGGACCTCCTCCGCGACTTCGGCTTACCGTCGACAGCCGCCACCGCTGCTCCCCATTCCTGATCCAAAGCACAAACAGCATCCCCGTGACCCACCGAAGCTCACCGAGCCAACCAATTCCAAATTCTTCCACTGGAATAGTCGGCGACGCCGACGAGCTCCAGTTTCGCCGCCCGCTCGGCCTCGCCGTCGCCCCGCCGTTGCAGAGCCGCTTCACCCCAGCCAAGTGCAGCAGCAGCACACACCAACCTGTAGAAGCTCCTCGACTACTTCCCCGCCGCCCTCCGGCACCCCAGCCTGCAGAACGTCGCGCCGCCATCGCCGCCGGTGAGAACCCGACCCGCCCCGCCGTCGATCACCCCCTTCTACCCCATCTCCGGCCCAATTAGGTACTGCTATAGCATCCCCATGCTCTCGCGATGCTTATGCGCACCTTGTCCATCCATGTTCGCCGGCCCCTCGCCGGGAATGTGTGTGCGCCGTCACGGCCGCCTCCATCCATCGTCGCCGGCCATGCTCCACCACTACTCCTCGAGCACATCACCCACCCCTAGACTTAGTAGGTCTTGGAGGTCGTATAGGACCGGTTCTTCCCCGGTCAAACCCTCGCCGCCGGTGAGAACACGTCGGACCGACGCGCCGGCCACCGTCATGGGCTGTCAATGGCCTATTTGCAATATAGTTTTCTGTTCTAGGGTCCCCTGTGCAAGAAACCGAGGTCCTCTTCGCAAGACCCCTAGCTAGTGTTAGCTGTCAACTTGTAAAATTCATAGTAATGTGTAGAAAAATCCAAAAATTACCAAACTAGTTTTGTTAGAATCTAGAAATATAAATCTACAACTTAAAACTAAATGCTTTTTGATTTATTTTAAACCTAAAGTAAAAGGGTATCTTATGCATAACTTTTACATACTAGCTTATTTTCTTGTGCTTTTTGGTATATAGCTTCTTTAAGTCATGAGTAAGCTAGTGTAAAAATTTCATGCTTAGCACAGATTTGTAATTCAAGTTCCTTTAATCTTTTGCAAATCAAATTGGGAATAGTTTAAATTCATTTAAACATATTCCTAAAGCTCTTCTATTTAGATCTTTTGACCATAACCTAATATGTTGATAATTAGTTCATAATTAAATTTTCAAGAATTTATAATGCTGTTTACTCAGGATTTGAATTTAAACTTGAAGTTTGAATTCAAAATTCAAATGTTTTAGTGTATGTTTTCAGAAAATTATGAAAAATTCACAATAAGCTTATTTATTGAAAATAAATTTAACCACAAAAATTCAAGGTTAGAATCTTTATGGGTTTTAAAATAAAACTTGACAATTACTTCAAAGTAATTCCATGACTTAAGTGTATATAGTCGTTTGGGATCCAACCCCCCTTGCTTCATGAGTTTATATTGATTAATTTGTTGGATTGCAACTTTATCGTGAAATGAAATCCTTAACTTAAGAAGCATCTCACTTAAATTGTTGCATATTATGTAGAGTCAGCAACACTCGACGACGGAGACTACGAGCTAATCCAGGAACAAGACCAAGGGTTTTCTGAAGATCCGATAAACATCGCCGAGACTCTAACTGAAGGTCCGAACCAAAGTTCGGAAATTCTTGACACTCCTGCCCCCAACCCCACTCAAGAAGGCAAGCCCCGTTGCATAACCCAATATTTTAATTTACTACAATTTTATACTTATAAATTATATATCATGCATTAAGTCTAGGAGTTAAAATGGAACCCTAGATGCATTAACACTAGGAAGCTATGTATTGTGTCTGAGTCCTTATCACATAGATGCTCTGCTAATAGGACCGGTAGAAGTCGGGTGATTTCCTGTCGCTCGCGCGATATAGGAGTTGCATGTTTACTATTTTGTAATTATTATTAGGATAATGGATAGGGTCATGTGCAGTATCATGATCTGGAGAATTACCCTGTCTGTTTTGATAAAAGTTGATAAGGTCACAATGTGTGGTAGTGGTGGCTAAGCGTTTGAAAGTACTAGCCACATGCCGTGAAATATGGTAAAGCGGTAAGCCTAGTAACCAATCGGCCCGAGGAGTGGATATACCTCCCACCACTCGTAATTTGGTTTTTCTCATGCACCGACGTGCGGGAGTACGTTCCGCGCAGCGGACAGGAGTACGGTCATGTAGTCGCGCTACAGACGTATGTCCTGCACAATTGGTGTGCGTACGGTCCTACAGTCGCTTGTGGTGGCCCTGTTCCACGAGTCGGAGCTATCGTTGGATGTTCCAAGCGTGTGAGTTAGGTTTGTCTTGCAAGGTTGTGAAATTCGATTCAGAATCGTCCGTTTCTCGTGGAGATTGAGACTGCTTACTCCTTCTGCCACATAGAGTAAGAACAGTAATCATTCTGGAATAATTGGGATGAATGTTAATCTCTGCCTTGCTTGCATACAATAGGAGCTTACCTAGAATGATTAATGAAACTAGAACTTGACAGCTAAAATATGAGAAATTAGTTCATATTCTTTGTTGCTTTTCAGCTGAAATTAAACCTAGAAACATTACAAACCTTCACAAATTTAGTTATGGGCAAAGTATACCCTAATCTCGGGTAAGCCTTGCTGAGTATTAGAATACTCAGTCTTGCTAGTAAAATTTTCAGGTACGACCTTCGAGAACCCCACGGATAGCTCTGCATGGCCAACTTTTGTTCCATATGGCTGGTCTGTGGAGTGGGATCCATCCCCGGCTGGCAGCGACCCTCCTGAGTGACACCAGGCCTTGGGCTGAGCATGGTGTCAACCTTCGCGGCGTGTGTAGTCACGTGTTTATTTGCTTCCGCTGTGAACCTGGACAAGCTATTTAGCTTGTCACTTTAAACAATGTTTGTATAAGTTTACTCAAAGTTTGAAACAGTTTGTAATAATGTTTAATATTCTGTAATTAAAAGTTGGTGAGCTATTGTGTGGTTGTATACTCGCCTTCGTGCGAGATAAACCTGCCTCAATCCTGTTGAACCGTGGTTGTATCGGGCGGAGACCCGACAGACCAATGGGTTGTTCCGTTTGAAGTGCGTTGAGTTAATATCGGCCGTATAGCGATGACTAGCGCACTTGAGCCGGAATAATTAAGACGGTTCTGCCACAGCTGGTATCAGAGCTGTAGGTTTATTCTTATAACTGCAACAGCTCTTAAAAATGTTTTCAGGATAAAAATTATTTAACAAAGGAATTTGCAACATACGTTGGATTCATTAAGGATGGTGCTTAGAACGCAAAGCCCTAGGGAATTATATGGGAATTATCAAGTGGCTGCTAATGTATAAATGTATATATGTATAGATGGTTCTAACTTGAAACACTATTTTCGATCAAAACTTAAATTCATGCATAATCCAACTTTATTATCTGTAACGACACCTTCGATTGTGAGGTAAGAAGGTAAGGATCCTCAGCCAACTGAGGGAGCTTGGCCTTCCCGTCGGTGATGCGAACCGAACATTATTTCTCAAGCAGTGGCACTTGAGATGCTGCCAATATATCAACTCAGCTTGGTTATATTGGGAGTATATGGTTCGGCGCAGGGTATGGCGATCGCTGTTCATACCCCCGCATTTTACGGTACCCCCGTGAATACGTTGTTTTAATGACGTATGTTAACGTTGTCCGTATGGCGGTAATGGTACGGATGCTGTTTCTATAATAAACAGTATTATTTGGGGATGCTTTCATATCGTGCTGCCATGAAAGGTTCATGTTATATATGTGCTCTTTTGTAGGTACACTAACCACGATTAAGAGGTTAGGACGGGTAGGACTTATCGACTAGTTATTAGAGAGAGACGTATGTGTTATGCCATCGAAAATTAACCGTGTAAGTCCGAAGATATTCGGCGGTTGTTTTGTTTGTGAGGTCGAATAGAACGTGCATGCATAACTCATCATCAAGTAAGTAAAAGCATTAAGATATGTTGCACGTTTTAAAAATGAATAGAGTGTTGTTTATCTCTAGTATGGGTCAATAGGATTCTGGTGATAGCTTTAGTTGAGTATCTTAAGTATCCATCTGATTTTCAGTCTCTGCTGTTATCAGAATCAATTGTTTCGTTTCATTTACCTTGTGAGTTCTCAGCAGGGTGAATAAATCTCACCATTTGCAATCTTGTTGCAGATGGCAGCCCCTTCCAACGTCTTCTGGGATCCCACAGGGCATCTCCGCACTAATGCCTTGCACTGGAGGGTTTTCCTCGTCTTCTCTAGGAATCACTAAGTTCGTTCCCCTACACCGAGCCCCCACAATATGATGGAGTGGAATATCAGGAAGAAGGTGTTGATCGATGTCGAGTCATAATGACCATTCCTCAACATCCCTTCTGCTCCCAATGGCAGCCCATCGAAGTTGACGTGGTGGGCTATTGTCTAGTTGATACTATTGAGACAGCAGCCTTTGAAGCCATCTATCTCTTCTGCAACCAGCACCCAATGGATGTTGCAGGATAGCCTATTGGTCTACTCCCTGCAATAGATCCCAGCGATCCTGAGTGGAATCTCAGGGTAGCCCCTGATAGTCACAGGTTGGGGGGCTCGATGGAAGAAACGCTTCGAGGTACTATTAGGTTCATGAATGTTCAGCATCACTATCAACTTCTGCTACGCCACGGTATGGGTCAGTTTACCAGTATCACGCAAGATCACTTCAGGAATGCTGACCGACAAGTCACCCAGATTGAGCAGCTTCAAGCCTTGGTGATAGAGAAAGATGAAATCATCGCCGCCCGAGAGGAGACTATTCTTTATCGGGAAGATCAAATCAATGAGAGCGACGCAATGATCACCCAATGCAACACGATCATTGAGTTTCTCCAGGAACAGACCCACGACCTCATCCTTGAGGTTGATGATGCCCATGCTCAAATCAACAAACTTCAACAGCAGCCAGTACCTCCTGCTGTACCAGCACCTGAGGCCGAAGAAGAAGATCCAGAGGAAATCGAGGGAGTCTCGGACCTTGATTCCGAGCATGGAGAACCAGAGCCTCATCCTCAGCCAAATCACTCCTCGTCTGGCAGTCAGTCCTCTATAGGCAATTTCGACAATTTTTAGTTCATCGAAATCGTCGATAGTCTAGATGTAATTAGTGTAGAAAGATGTGACATAGGTAGCTTACCCAGGCTATGAGCCACTTGTTGTACCATATGTGGCCTATGTACTTATGAATCGACTTGTAGTAATTAAATCACTTTGATGTAAGATGTAAGGACCACCAGTGTTTGCGTAGTAATCTAAACCTCGTGTTTTACACTTTTACTCAATGTCTTGCATCCGAAATGAGTTGATTGAATGGAGCATATTACATATCTTTTTGGCAACTGTATATCATCTGAAGTTAGGAGTAAGAATATGTTGATAATAATGGACATCTCCTTTATTTCAGATGGTTGGAGCTACTCGCGGAACTCCGGAAGGCTTTCAGCCCGATCAAGCCAGTGGTTCCCAGCAACCGCCACCAGCCCCACCAAATCTGGCCGAGGTCCTGGCCCGATAAACTGAACTCCTCAACCAGCTTGTGCAGGCTTAGATGGGCCAATTCCATCACCAGTCCTAAGGTCGAGATGAACCCCCATCGGCCAGTTATCAAGATTTCCTCAGTACCCAACCTCCACTATTCCATAATGCGGACGAACCCCTTGACGCTGACGCTTGGCTCCGCACCATCGAGTCCAAGTTCGCCTTATTGTCTGCCCATGTTCAGATGAAAACAAGGTGCTCTTTGCAGCCCAACAACTCCATGGCACTGCCCGCATCTGGTGGGATCATTATCATGCCATGCAGCCTGCCGGACATGTCGTCACCTGGGATGAATTTCGGACCGCTTTTCGAGCGCACCACATCCCCGGAGGACTCATTGAGCGAAAGCTCAATGAATTTCTGAATCTGACTCAGGGCACCCGCACTGTCATGCAATATGCACAGGTCTTCAACTACTTGTGCCAGTATGCGGGTTATCATATGTGACAGTTCATGTGCTTGCAATGCTAGACATATATTTTGTTAGTGTGAAGTATGTGTTTGTTAGTGTAAAGCTTGTGTGTGTTTATGTGAAGCTTTTGAAAATTTAAAGTGCAAATAAAAAGGGTATTTTTGTAATTACAGAAAAACATAGGGTTGTTTTTGCAAAATGTAATTGGATAGGAGGTATCTTCAAAATAAGTGAAAGGTGGTTTTGTAAATATGTTTTTCTTATTTTATCCCCTATAAAAAAATTATATATTTATCCAAAAGTTTCATCTGAAATGTGTGTGTTGAAGTGTGTAAAAATTTTGGGTAAAATGGTAAAAATAAGGGTGTTTATGTAATTTTATAAAAGTACAAGTCCTTTTGTGTAAGTAGTTGGTTTACAAAAGTAACTTTCAAAATTACTCAGGGTGCAAGTCATCATGACATGTCTATCCAATCATTATGACGAGTCTATCCCGTCATCATGATGTGTCATAAATGCTTGCATTTAGATCCTGAATTTTATAAAGTTACACTCTTTAGGATAAAAGTAATTCAAATCCAATCTTTGTTCAAAATTTAACTTGTAAAGATGCAAATTTTGAGTTTTTGAACTTGAGCCCTAAAGCAATGTTGTAGAGTTTGAAAAATTCTCCAACTTTCGTTTTGGGCATTTCTTCATTTGGGTTTTAAATCAATGGAAATTTTTGCTTTACAAGAAAGTCCCTACAGTTTTCTAAAATTGCGTATAAGCCCTTGGGAAAGTCCATCTGTCTTTCTTCTCTGTTCTCTCTTATCTTGGTGCCTTTCTTTTCTTCTGTTCACCCGGCTGTCTCTCTATCTCTCCCTGCTTTTTCCCCTCTCTCTTCTCCATGCCGCAGCAAGAGCTGGGCGACGCCCAGTGGCTCCAGGCGACGCCCAGTGGCTCCAGGCGACGGCACCCTGGGGCACTCCTGCCCCAGGCAGGCGGCGCGCGGCAGGCGCGAACAGGCGCGGGCGAGCGGTTCTGCGCGGGAGTGGACAAGTGCGTGGGCGCAGCGCGCAAGCTGGCGGCGGGCGGAGCTCGCGCGGCTCAGCCAGCGCAGGAGCGGAGGCCGAGCAGGGCGCGGCTCGGCGCGGCCGCAGGTGTGGAACGCGGCTGCGGCTTGGCGGCGCGGATGAACAGCGCGGCCGAGGCGGCGCGCGCTGGGCGCTAGCGCAGGCGGCACGCGGCTCGGTCGGCGGGCGTGCGGCTGCGGCGGCTCGACACAGGAGCGCAGGGCGCGGCCCAGGCGGTGGCGCAAGTGGGGGAGGAGTGGCGTGGCCAGGTGCGAGGCCGGCTCGGCGCTGGCGGGCTGGATGCGCGCAGCGCGCAACGTCGGCTCGTGGCCGGAGCAGGAGCAACTCGGGTGGCGCGCGAGCACTGGGCAACTGGCAGGTGGCACAGGAAGAGTGGATGCGCAGGAGCTGACGCGCTGGAGCAGGGCCGGTGGTGCAGGGGTGGAGCAGCAGCGTGTGCAGGTGCGGTGCTGGGCGACTGGTGAGCGGCACAGGCGTCGAGCTCGGGCGCTGGCGGAGAGCGGAGCGGGGCCGAGGCGAGTGCGGGTCCGGCAACAGGAGGAAGAAGAGTAACCATGCAGGGCGACGACGTACAGAGCGATGATGTGCAGGGCGGCGACCGGATGCGACGAGCTCGGAAGAGCCACGCACGGCGAGCTCCCTTCATCCTTGCGGAGGCGGAGGGGCGGTTATGGCACGGCGAGCCGGAGGAAAGGCGGCGAAGCGAAAGCGAAGGTCCGAACGGATTTGGACTAGCACGTCTGCGGATGCGAGCGAGAGTGTTCTACCGGTGGCCGACTCAGCTCATTTCTGCAGGCGCATGCGTGTGCAAAGCAACGGACCACGCGCAAGCAAGTTGGAGGTCGATGGTGTGGAAGCAGAACGGGAGCGGCGGCCTTGCGAATGGTTGCGCAAGTATGCCGGCAGTGCATGCACCGGAGCAGTCAGGTAAAGGAGGGTTTCTTCTTGTGCGAGCAGAGGTGTTCGGTCAGCCATGCTTTGGCATCGCATGTGCGTGGGCAGAGGAAGTTCAACCCGTGAGCAGGAAAACCCTAGGGTTCGCGGAGAAGTCGGTATAGCGAACCCATTCGGCTCCATCGTCTCGTCCCATGATCCACGACATCCAACAGTTCTTACCCCTCATGGATCTCTCAACCGCTATCACCACAAATCACCACAGAGACTACTCTTTCGGCCATCTTCCACCCACGGCAACCCTTCCCGGCAAACTTCTTCGTCACCCACGGAGTCTCGTCATCGTCGAGCACTTCTCGTCGCCAATTCTACTCACTGCGGGAATTCATCTTCCACCTGTTCTCCTCTACAACCAAGGCTACCCCAAGGTTTGCCCTGATTCACTAAATCTTCCTAATGCCGGCGACTCCTTTGCCGGAATAACGCCATTATCTTCCTGTTCTTTGTTTTCCCTGACCAAGGACTTAAATGCTTTGATTTAAAAAGTTCTAGGATGTTCTCTGTAAAATTTCCAGAACTTTCTTTATATCAAATTAGTGAACTTCTACATTTCATAGAATTTCGTAAGAAGTTCATAAAAATACAAAATCAGTTTTGTTTGAATCCTTAGGTCAAAATCTATAAGTTTTATGTTGTGATCTTGAGTTGAAAAGTCTTTGATCTGTGGTCTAGGTTAAATATTAGGGAATGAGTGCTTTATTTGTACCTTATATTGTATACATGTGTTGTAGCTAAAGAGTTAATCATAGGATGTATGTCTCAAGTGGAAATGTGTAATATCTAGTTAATCTTTTCACACGAATACTCATATCCCTGCCATCAGGACATTATTCTGGTCCTGATTGCGGTCTTCTTAATGTCCTTTCCGTATAAAGATTCTTGTTAATTCAGGTGTATTTGCTGCTTAGCTTATACATCTCTACGGCTATGCTTCAGCGTCAGCTATTAGCTCAGCCGCTAAGCATCCGTTTCCTTGAGTCTATGATGTTCCTGTGTAACAGCTGTCAGTCGATGCTTCTACCATCGGCTGGTTAGCTGATACGGTTATTACCTTTCTAGTATCGGCTACTGCCGATACAGTTCTTTTGTTCTGTCCTATATCGGCTGCATATAGTCGATATATCAAAAGTGTATACACAATCTTAGGGTTCTTGCCATCGGCCGATCCAAGCCAATTTTAGTTGCTCTCCATATCGGTCAAATAGAGCCGATCAATCTTTAGTTTTCCCATCTTTATCCACACACTTCTATCAGCCGATTTATCGACTGAAAGATCGGCTATATATCTATCGGTCACATACCCTTAACCATACTCCAATCGGCCGTACGTCACTCAATTGTTGTGCTGACGTAATCAAGCCAGTACCACCACACCTAGTTACCCAGGATAACACTTAAGCACATCTCAATTAAGACACAACTGTTTTAGGAATCATCCCTCTGCTAAAGTGAACGATGTTTTCGTTGATCAATCAAGAAACCGGTGCACCTATCATCTATTAATCGACTACACAGACCAAAATACACAACCCTAGATCAATAAGCTAACACAATAGACACGCCTCTGTTAGGCATGACTAAAGCATATCTATCGGCTAAACCTCTGTTGTTCCAATCGGCTCTGTCGTAATCTTCAACAAATAGCCGATTCTAATTAGTTGTTCCTCCTAAAGCTCTACCCAAGTTAGTCTCTAATCTTTTTAATTGTTATATGAGTAGTATGTTGAATGAGTGTTAGATGGCAACTTTGTCGTGAAGTAAGATAGTTTTATGTGCACACTTTGAATGAGATGTTGCATTGCATGTAGATACGACAACTTTCGCAAATGGTGCCTACAAGATCTTCTAGGAATCTATGGAGGACTTTTCTGAGGACCAAGTGAACGTCACCAAGGATTAACTGAAGCCCCGAACCAAAGTTCGGAAGATATTGACCTTTCTAACTTCAGCCCCATCAGTAAAGGCAAGCCCCGGACATATCCCACTACTTTATTTACACAGCCATCTATGTCTATTTATATTATATCTTGCATTAAGTCTAGGAGTTGGAGTGAAACCCTAGTTGCATGAGATCTTAGGAATCCAATGTATTGTACCCAAGTCCTTATCGTTTAGATGTTCTGCTAAATAGGACCGGTAAAAGTCGGGTGATTTCCTGTCACTCGCGCGATATAGGAGTTGTAATGTTTACATTCCTGCAATCACTATAGGGATGTTGGACGGGAAGAATGTAAGGTATCATGGTTGAGGTGATACCCCGTCTGTGTTGTTGAAATTGATAAGGTCGCGGTGTGTGCCGATTGGGGTTAAGCGTTTGAAAGTACTAACCACATGCCGTGAGTTTTGGGTAAGCGGCAAGCCTAGTAGCCAATCGGCCCGAGGTGTGGACATACCTCCCACCACTCATCTTGCTTCTTCTGGTTACTTAAGTTCGACGTGTGGGAATACGTGTTGCAAGGGCAACCAGGAGTACGGGTTTCGTAGTCGCGCTACAGACGTACGTCCAGCACTTTATAAGTGCGTATGGTCCTGCAGTCGCTTGTGGTGGCTCTGATCCACGAGTCGGAAAGAGAGGCAAACGGTTGCTTCGGAACTATCGTTGGATGTTCCAAGCGTGTGAGTTAGGTTTACCTTGCAAGGTTAAATTCGATTCAGAATCATCCGCTTCTCATGAGGATTGAGACTGCTTGATCCCTTTATGAAGCGTCCCCCCATCAGGGAAGACTTAAAAGTGTTGATTTATCAGTCCCAGGAGGCTGATAACACTTTTATTACATCAGATGGTACATCACCGTACAACTCTACGCGGTAATGGGCAGTGAAGCGCCACTATCGCGAGGATTACAACCAGAACCCACACAACTACACTAGCGACGAACAAAGGATCATCAGAGTCTTGCGCCATGCGGAATCCAACGGTGGCCTCAACCACAGGCAAGACTGGGTGCAGGACGAAACCCTACTCGTTGTCTTCGGGGATGTAGTCTGGGTCTTCCACTGTAAAAGTAAGAGAGGGGTGAGTACAAACGTACTCAGCAAGTCCAATCACACCCACGGAGGGGGGTAATACAGGAATTAATGCAAAGGGCAATCCAAGGATACGGTTAGGGTTTATTTGCGGAAAACTCAGTTATATGCAAGGGTTCATTTTGAAAACACTTTCAAAATAAGTTTTCCAATACCAAGGAGCACACGATGTTGATCCACACAGGATCCAAGTTTTAAACTGCTACCGGACTCCCCGTCCGCCGTAGCACACGGCACAACTGCCGGACAATTTCCAAACAACTCACACCAGCCCATCCATTCCCAGAGATAAACACTAGTTATGTGACCACACCGTAACTTGCCCAATACCGTGGGCACGGCTATTCGAATAGATTTTAACTCTGCAGAGGTGTGCAACTTTACCCACAGGTGGGGTACCACAGCACAAACACCTTAGTGCCGGTGCAGATCCCAACAAAGCCATTACCCACCTTAGCTAGACCTGACTAGCCACCACGGGATCCATCAAGGGGTCATTCGACCTATCTCCGAGGTTTAACCGGGGCATAAGTCACACAGAGCTTATCCCGTCTCCTTGATCACCCGTTGCTCTCAGCTCTCCTGATGGCTATCAGGCTAACTAGTGGGGTTTATGCTAAGCCGTTGCCCATACAACGGTCAAGTGGTTCGCACTACAAGAAGCTAGGTGAGATGTCACATCAACTCGGTCCTTAGGGGTGACCAGATGGATATCTCCCTTCCTTGCTCAACCACACAGGTACGAGCACACCAACGGCAATTCACACAGAAATGCCATCCATCTCGTCTAACTCACTTTTCAAAACCACATTTTATCCTTCCCACACACACACATTTTTCTTTATAAAATCAGGTATTCAAGGTATGGCTATCACGGCAAGGGTGGCTATCCTACCATGTTTTCAACACGCAAAACAATGCAATTTTATAAAACCGGCCACTGGGTTGTGCTTATAAAAACTAGGACAGAAACATGCATCAAAGGGCGGAATTGAACTTGCCATCGTCAAACTCTTGCGAGAAGTCCTGGTCGAAGCACTGTCCCTCGGGTTCGGGGTCGCAGTACTGATCCTCGTTTGCTTGGTCATGCTCGGGTCCTTCCTCGTTCACTCCGTGTCCTACGACGCAATCAAACAGGCACACAATCAAGCACAAGAAGTAAAAGCTTTTATCGTCGAGCTTGAATCGGAAATAATTTAGTTACGGAGGTCGGGGCAATATCTCTGGGTGGTTTCTTAATGGCATGGCTAGAACTATACTAGAAAGGGCGTGGTAAAGTTTCGGGTCGATCGGAGGTCGTTTCACACATAAAATGACGAGTTAAAGACGGTTTCAAGGACTAAACAAGGGTCTAGGGGCATATTTGTAACTATACGGAAAGGACAAGGACCTATTTGCGAATCCTAGAAATACTCAGGGTACGCTGAAAGGTGTCGAGTGTATTTAGGTTTACGTAATCGAGGGGTTTGGTTCGAAATACTAGAAAGAGTAGGGTTTTTTTTAGCAAAAAGGGGGGGCATCTAGAGGAGGGGGGTTCCTTTGGGGTATTACAGGAAAAAGGAGGGGGCTTCGGGCAAAAAGGCCCCTTTCTTCCTCCTCTTCCCCGCACAAAACAGAGGAAGGGAGAGGGGGCACCGGCGGTGGCCAAATCCGGCCGGCCCGGGGCTCGGTGGCGGCTAGGGGGTGGGGGAAAAGGAAGAGGGGGAGGAGGGGAACCGATCCCCGGCCTCACCTCGGGCCGGGGTGGCGCGTGGAGGTCGGGCGGCGGCGGACCGAGGGCGGCGGCGGGGCTATAGGCGGCGGCGGCGCTGCAGCTTGGGAAAGAAGGGGCCGTGTGGTGGTGAAGGTCGTGGGGAGGGGCGGCTGTGCGGGCGGCCTATTTATAGGCCAAGGAAGGCGGTGGCCGGTGGTGGCCGGTGGGAGGGGCCGGCGAGCGGCTCGGGAAGCCTTAATGGCGGCCGCGTCGTGACGCCCGTGTCGTCGAGCGGTGGCGCGGGCAGCGAGGCCGGGGCGACGCGACGGTGCGGGCACGTGGCCGGCGCTGTGCGGCACAGGGCGAGCGCGCGGCAGGGGAGGCAGCGGCGGGCAGTACGGTTGGCGACGGGCGGCGCGCGCGCGTGCGCGGGCGGCGCGGTGAGGGGCGGGCCAGAGCGGGGGCGCGGGCGCACGGGGGCGGCGCTGTGCGGCCAGGACGACGCGCGCGACGGGGCAGGCGCGGCAGCGGAGGACGGCGCGGCGCGGCGCGCGGAGCGCGGGCCAGGGCGTGCGCGAGCGGCGGCCGACACGGCGCGGCGCGCGGCCACGCGGTGCGCGTGCGCGCGCGTCGCGGCACGGCCGGGGCAGGGGCTCGCGTGCGGCCGGGCGAGCGTGCAGGAGTGTTTGTGCGCGCGTGCGCGGCACGGGCGCGGTTGGCCGGGAGCAGGCGCGCGCGCGTGCGGAAGCCGAGCAGGGGGCAGCGCGGGCTGAGCAGTGCTCGGGCAGGGGAGAGGAGAAGGGGAAGAAGGAGGGAGGGAAAAGAAGAAAGGAAGGAAAAAGAAGAAAGGGAAAAGGGGAAGAAAAGAAAAGAAATAGAGGAAGAGAAAAACAGAAAGAGAAAGGAGAGAGAGAGAAAAAGGGAGGGGCGCGTCGGCGCCGGTCGCGGCGGCGACCGCGGCCGGTCGGCCACGCGCGCGCGGGGATTCGCGCGCGGCACGAGGAGCGCCGGCGCAATTTGCGGCAGCGGTCGCGGCCGGTCGGCCACGCGCGCGGGATTCGCGCGAGGAGAGGAAAAAGTCACGCCGACGCTAATCGCGGCGGGCGGTCGCGTGTGGGCGAGCGATGCGAATCGGAACAGCACTCTGGTTAGGGTTAGGGTTTTGACGTCGGACCGTTTTTACGAATTACTCTAGCGCATGATTTTATTAAGTAAATTTTCAGGGCGTCACAAACCTACCCACTTAAATGAATCTCGTCCTCGAGATTCGGCTGGCTCCTAAACAGATGGGGAAATTCCTTCTTTAGAGCCTCCTCGCGTTCCCAGGTGGCTTCCTCTTCTCCGTGTCTGCTCCATTGAACTCTGCATATCCGTACTTCGGAGTTTCTTGTCCTTCTAGTGACGGTGTCCAAAATTTTGACCGGTACTTCCTGGTATCGCAGATCCGGTTGCAGATCTATTGTTTCCACCGGCACATGTTCTTCCTCGGGTACTCTTAAACACCTTCTTAATTGCGAAACATGAAATACTGGGTGTATATCCGACATTTCTTCTGGTAACTCCAGTTGGTATGCTACGGCTCCGACTCCCTTCAGGACTCGATACGGTCCAATGTATCGGGGGGCCAATTTTCCTTGTACTTGAAACCTTCGTGTTCCTCGAATGGGTGAGACCTTGAGATAAACAAAATCTCCCGGATTGAAGCTTATTTCCCGCCTCTTCTTGTCTGCATAGCTTTTTTGTCGGGACTGAGCTGCTTTCAATTTCTCGCGGATTTCTGCTACTTTTTCTTCTGCTTCTTTTATGAGCGCGGGTCCTACTAGTGCACGCTCTCCAACTTCCGACCACATCAAGGGAGTTTTGCACTTTCTTCCATAGAGGGCTTCGAATGGCGACATGCCCAAGCTGGCTTGATAGCTATTGTTGTACGAGAATTCCGCATAGGGCAGACTCTGCTCCCAGTCTTTTCCGTAGGTCAGCACACATGCTCTCAGCATATCTTCCATAATCTGATTTACCCTTTCGGTTTGACCATCCGTCTGTGGGTGGTATGCGGAGCTAAAGTCTAGCTTAGTACCCATAGCTTTATGCAAGCTTTCCAAAACCTAGACGTAAATTGGGTCCCTCTATCTGAGACAATTCTGCTAGGCACTCCATGTAACTTTACTATATTCTCCACATAAAGCTTTGCCAGCTTTTCTCCACCGTAAGTGGTTCGTACAGGTATGAAATGAGCCGACTTAGTGAGTCGATCCACTATTACCCATATGGAATCGTGTCCCTTCTGTGATCGGGGTAGACCCACTACAAAGTCCATTCCTATTTCATCCCATTTCCAGACCGGGACAGGCAAGGGTTGCAATAATCCTGCCGGCTTTTGGTGTTCGGCCTTGATCCTTTGGCAGGTATCACAATGTGCCACAAATCTTGCAATATCCGCTTTCATCCCGTTCCACCAATACTTTTGCCTTATGTCCATATACATTTTGGTGGATCCTGGGTGGATGGAGTAGGCTGAGTTATGGGCTTCGTCCATAATTATCTGCCGGAAGTCTCCATCCTGGGGTACACAAATCCTATTCTCGTACCACAACGTTCCCTTATCGTCCACTCTAAAACCCGGTGCTTTGTTTTCTCCAGTTTGCTTGCAAATCTTTATTAACCCCTAATCCGAGCTTTGAGCCTCTCTAATTCTATCCTCTAAGGTTGATTTGACGCTTAGCACATGGCTGGAACCTCGAGGAACAATGTGCACATTTAATCGTGCCATTTCCTCGCACAGGTTGTCCTTCTTGGGCCCATAAGTCTTCCGGCTTAGAGCATCGGCCACCACATTCGCTTTTTCGGGGTGATAATGGATTTCCAAATTATAGTCCTTAACCAACTCCAACCATCTCCTTTGCCTTAGGTTTAAATCTGGTTGGGTGAATATATACTTCAAACTCTTGTGGTCGGTGTAAACCTCACACTTATTTCCAATTAGGTAGTGTCTCCAAATCTTAAGGGCATGCACTACGGCTGCCAATTCCAAATCATGGGTCGGGTAATTCTGCTCATGAGTCCTGAGTTGACGGGAAGCGTATGCAACGACCTTCCCTTCTTGCATCAGTACACATCCTAATCCTTGTCGGGATGCGTCACAGTAAATGACAAAATCCCGATGAATGTCCGGTAGGGTCAGCACTGGAGCAGTTGTCAGCCTTTGTTTCAACTCTTGAAAACTTCTTTCACAACTTTCTGTCCAGGCGAACTTCTTCTCCTTCTTAAGAAGTTCCGTCATGGGTCGGGCTATCTTGGAGAATCCCTCAATAAATCTCCGATAGTACCCAGCTAATCCCAGAAAGCTTCTGATTTCACTAACGTTAGTCGGTCGCCGCCAGTTGGAGACTGCTTCGACCTTTTCTGGGTCCACTGCTACACCTTCCGCGGTTAAAATGTGGCCAAGGAAAGCTACTCTCTTCAGCCAAAATTCACACTTGCTGAACTTGGCATATAACCTATGTGCCCTCAGCTTTTCCAATACTACCCGCAGATGTTGCTCATGTTCCTGAATACTCTTGGAGTAGATAAGTATGTCGTCGATAAAGACTACGACAAACTTATCTAGCTCGTCCATGAATACCTTGTTCATGAGGTTCATAAAATAGGCAGGGGCATTGGTTAGTCCAAAGGACATTACGGTGAACTCAAACTGCCCATAGCGGGTGACGAAAGCTATTTTGGGGATGTCACTTTCTCTAATCTTGAGCTGGAAATATCCTGACCTTAAATCGATCTTGGAAAAGTACTTGGCTCCTTTTAGCTGATCAAACAGGTCATCAATCCTGGGGAGGGGGTACTTGTTCTTAATGGTGACCTCGTTCAGTGCCCGATAATCTACGCACAACCTCATACTCCCATCCATCTTCTTGACAAACAGCACTGGGGCTCCCCACGGCGACGAGCTTGGTCTGATGAAACCAATGCGTTGCAGTTCTTCTAGTTGTTTCTTTAATTCCGTCAACTCAGATGCCGCCATCCTATAGGGTCTTTTGGCTATAGGGGAGGTTCCAGGGATAAGGTCAATGACGAACTCTATATCCCTGTCTGGTGGCATACCGGGAAGTTCCTCGGGAAAAACATCTGGGTATTCGTTCACCACCAGGACTCCTTCTAAGGGCTGGGCTTCCATGTTAAACACCATTGGGTCAAATTTACTATCCCGGGTATGGCAGATCACTTGTACTCCTTCAGGGTTTGTTAGATGTACCACTTTGTCAGTACAGCCTATGAGGCCATTGTGTCGACTTAACCAGTCCATTCCAAGGATTACGTCTATTCCCCCTGACTTAAGTACTACCAAGTCTGCTAGAAATTCTACCCCACTTAAATTGACTCTTACCCGTAGACAGCCTAATTGACAATTGATGTCGCCTCCAGGCGTCCGGGTTAATAGGGGTGTTTTTAGTAGTACCGTGGGTATTTTGTGTTTTTCCACAAAGCTCGAGGATATGAATGAGTGCGATGCTCCAGAATCAAATAGTACTGTTGCCAGAGCTGAGTTGACTAGGTACTCACCGAGCACTACGCCCTGAGCTTCTTGAGCCTCCTGCGCATCGATGTGATTGACGCGGGCTCGTCCAAAGGATTGCTGGGGCTGCTTTGTCTGCTGGCTGTTGTCGTTGTTGCGGACAGGCACTCGGTTGGCACCGGTCAGGGCTGGTCTGGGTCCATTCACCGAGTTGGAGAAGGCGGATGTGGCCGGCTTGTTCTTGGCATAAGGGCAATTGGCAATATAATGCCCTATCTCACGGCAGTTGAAGCAGGCCCTAACATTGTTGTTGTCGGGGGTGACCTGGCTTGTATTGCTCTGCGGGGCCCTTGTGGTATTCTGGCTCCTGGGCGGGGCATGTGGTCCTGTCACTTGCGACTGAGTCCTATACTGCATCGGGGCCTGAGATCTTGGTGCTATGTAGTTGGAGTTCCTCGGCTTTTGGAAGCGGTCCTGCTGGCGGGCCTTGCTCTCCAGGAATTTCCGCTTGTTGTCCTTCCGCTCTTCAGCTTTGGCCCTTTCCGTGAGGATAGCTTTGTTCATCAGGGTGTTGAAGTCCGGATAGATCTGGGGAGTAAGCAAGGTCCGTAGCTCCGGGCTTAACCCCTTCTTGAACATGTCTTGCTTCTTATCGTCGTCGTTCACTTCTTCCGCGCGTACCGGGCCAATTCTATGAACCGGTGGGTGTATTCTTCCACCGTCATGCTTCCCTGTTGTAGTGCGCGGAATTCATCCGCCTTGCGCTTCATAGTGGCTGAAGGGATGTGGTAGCGGCGGAACTCCCTTACGAATTCTTCCCAGGTAATGGTAGAGGCATCTTCGGCTGCGGCACAATAGTTTTCCCACCAAGATAATGCTGTTCCGGTGAGCTGGTGGGCTGCCAGAAGGACTTTATCCCGGTCCTGGCATTCGAATGGTTCGAGCTTCCTCCGAATCACTCGCAACCAGTCATCAGCATCCAACGGGTTGCAGGATCCGGTGAAGGTAGGTGGCTTGGTCCTTAGGAAGGCCGTCAGCTTGTCGTTCATATTCTGCCCTCGTGGCTGCCGGTTAATGAGGGCATTGGCCAGAGTCTCCAGTATGAGGGTCTAGTTATGGATGATCTGCGCCAGGTCTCCGAGGGGTGGGGGTGGTGGTAGTTGTTCTCCTTCTTGACTTCCCCCTCGGTTCTGGCTTACTTCTTGTTCTCCTTGGGGGAGATCCTGTTCAACGGGATGTGCTCCGACATTAGCGGCTACGGGGTTCCGGCCACGGGAGGCCCTCGCGGCGTTCCGGGGGGTCACCTGTTGATCGGGTAGATTGGGGTTACGTTTATGTGATGTTTAAGTTGTTTAATTCGTATATATATATAAGGCAGAATCTACCTCCTGCCGGTACTCATATAAATAAGCAGCACACAACAAACCAGCACACAACAACAAGCACAAACCATTTTATTACTGCAAGGGGGGTACAACTTAGGGTAAAGCTAGGTCTCGTACTACTCGTCTGGGATCAGGCACAACAACAAAAATGGCTGGGGCACATCACTAGGGTGGCGCCGGTCATTTTACTCGCGAGGCAGGCCTTCTCTGGGGCGGAGAGCGCGAGTGATCCTTGCTCGCCGTCCTCTGGGTTTCCCTTGGTCGGGGGTTGCGCTGCAGCATCTCCTTCGCCGGCAGCAGCGGAACTTTCAGGGTTCTCGGGTGGGGCTCGCGTGCTCAAAGAGTGATCCCCACCCTTGACGGGTGTCCCGAGTAAACGTGGTCTTCCCCTATCGCCGGGACTGGTGTTCCACTTTGGGTCCAATCTTGCATACGCCGGTCCCGGGCTGCCTGAGGCTCTCTTGGGCGACTGCTTCGCTACTGACCGCGGCTGCGGCTCTCGCTTCGGCATGGCGGCTCGGATCTGCTGTATCCTCACCGAGCTCTGCTTGCTCGGCTCGTGAGTCTGCTCCCTCAGAAGTTGGCTTGCTCGTCAAAGAGTTGGTCCAGGGCGGCTAGGTAAGTAGCCACTTGGTATAGGGGGCCTTCTTCGTGGCGACGTCGCTCCAGGTTTCTCATGCGCGCTTCCCAGACTGGGGTTCTGATGGCCGGGGAAGAACTTCGCTGGCGTGGGGGCGAGGTGTTCTTCAAAAATCCGGCACAAATAACGGAGTGCTTTTGATGGCCAAGGGATAGGTGTCTTGGTGTCTGAACCCTGTGGCGGTCGCCCGCCAGGGCTGAATGTTGGGGTAGCGGTTGCTCCTGGCGATGACCAGGATCACCCTGCAGCGGAGGGTACCATGGTGCTCGTACTCTCGCTTAGTACCTTGGGCGTTGTAACGCCAAGGTCCTCCAGGGTG